>NW_024507435.1:1877353-2055740 GCF_017590055.1 Onychostruthus taczanowskii
CGGGCGCGGAGCGGGCGCGGCGGCGGCGGGAGGTGCGCGCAGGTGGCGCCGGGGCCGTGCGGCGGCGGTCGGGGGGGATGCGGCATGGCCGAGCCGCCCGGAGCCCCGCACCGCACCACCGGCTCCACCCTGCTGCACCCGCTGAGCGCGCTGCTGGGCATCCCGCTGGACCAGGTGAGGCTGCGAGCCGCGCCGGCAGCGGCGGGCCCGGGGCGTCCGCAGCGCGGGTCCCTGGCCGGCAGGGACGGACGGCGGGTCCGTCGTGTCGCGCCGTGTGTGCCCGAGGGCCGCGGGAGCAGCGCGGAGAGTCCGCGGTAGGAGCGCGTTTGGGCGGGGGCCGGGCTGCTGTCAGCGGGGAAGCGTTTCGTTTTTCCCGGCAGTGCCTGGCGCTTCTCCTGCTCTCGCAAGAAGTCGCTGCTGGATGCTGCTGGATGCTGTCAGTCACGGTGCTGGGCTGACTGGGGCAGGGTTTGGAATGCTTCAGGAGCTGGGCTGCTGGTCCACCCCTGGGAACCTTGTGGGGAGATGCGGGGTGCCCTGTAGGGAATCCTTACGTTCAGGCACTGCTCTGGTGGCTGCAGGACTGTAGAAGGGAAGCTCAGAAGCCGTTTCCAGCCTAGTCCAAGTGCCTGAAGTGCATATATGGAGATAGGCAAAACACACAGACACACTCACAGTTGGTCTTGTGGGAGGGCAAGTTTGCATTAAATCCTTAACAGCATCATAGATTTTTGGCTGTGGTGGTGTTTTCTAATTGTTAATGGTCTCCTAGTTAACTTTATCCCTAACAGGCAGAAAAATGTTGCTCTCCCCTACCCCCTGCCTTTTATTGTCCCTCAAGCCTGCATGCACCTGCTGCCTTCCTGCATTCTTTCAGCGACAAGGAAGTTAAGTCTGGAAGTTTGTGCTGACCAGAAAAAGACTCCACCAAGCTACTAGGAAACTGACCTGTGCTCTAAGAAACCAGGGCAGCAGAGGTGTGCTTGGTAAAATATCAACAAAGATTGAGATTTATTTGCTTTCTTCTGTTTGCAGAGTGAGTGGTGCTATGTGTCATTTTTACTACTGTTTGTTCTCAAAGCTGAGTAAGGAATATGTCATTTTGTAGATTAAACTCTTTCATCTAACCATGCCAGTTTTCCCTTTTTTTGACAGAAAACAGGTTTTGATGCAAGAAGAGAGATATGTTGCTCAGCACTAAAACAGTCAAACAATAAAGGCCTATAATTATCTGTGAGCCATTAGATTAGGGAAAGGCACATGAATAGTGATAACTTATTTTTTGAGGTATTCCATGCCATGATTGATGAATACAGGAGCACCAAAGAAGCCAGGAATAGCCAGCATTTACTGTTCCAGCTTGTTTGTGGTGCCACAGTGTACATACAGTGTTAGGCTGATTCAGTTCCCAAACAATGAAGTCTTGACTGCAGTTTTTCTTTCTAAGCTTTCAAAATCTTGCCCTTCCATTCAGCTGAGGTGACACAAAGATGGTGTTGTCTGTGGAGAAGATTCTTCTTGTGCTCTTCTGGGCTTGAGGATGCTTCACTGTGTCTGGTTATGTGCTGTGTTTGTCCCTGGGCTCTGGTCTCAGGGGTGCTGGTGGTGGGCACTTCTGTGTTTGCTGGTTTGTGTCTCGAGCCTGCAGCAGAAAGCAGGGGCCTCGTGCTCTGGGCTCAGCAATGTGCCTGGGCTCTGTGAGTGTGTGTGCAGTGTGGGTGCTGTCCCTGCCCATGACCCTGCTGGCTCCAGGGGAACAGGGCAGTGATAGGCCAGGAGGAGAACCCCCCTTTTCTGGGGTTCATGACAGAACTACAGCATAGCTGCAAGGAAATAGAGCTTTCCTCACCTGAAAATCCCCCTGTTTAATTGTCCCTGTGAGATTATGCCATCAATACTTTTTAAAAATTTCCCCCACTCCTCTTGCCCCATTGCAGTATGCTGCACCATGCCAAGCATCAGGGACTTCTGCTGTCCTGGAACAGGATAAACCACATGGTAGGTATACATGGGAGAACTGTGCCAGCGCTGTTCCCTCAAATCACACGAGTCTCAACTCTGACCTGCAGTGCTAAGGCCCTCAGAAGCAAAATAAAATCTTACATGACTCTTCTGCCAGGTGGATTGCTTTCCTTCCTCATAAGAATGAGACAGTGTATTGCTGAAGTGGGGAGAAGTTCAGTCACTTGCTCCTCTGCACAGAATGGAGCTCTGTATGTGAAAGACAACTCTGCCCATGTGATCTGAATCCCATGTGGAGCAGGGACTGGTTTTACAGGAACCCCTTAGTGCAGTGCTGACGGGCTGGCTGTGCCTTCTGCTCAGTGCCCAGGCTGCAGCAGGGGAGGTAGCTCTGGTTTGCTGCTCTGTGTCTGCATCAATGTGCTTGGCCTGTTGGATGGTCACAGCCCCAATCTCCCTCTGCTCCATGCAGCCGGCAGTTCCCCGTGGCTGGCCCTGAACTTCAAAAATGCCAGGAAGTGCCTGGAGAGCAAGAGGTAAAGGTGGAGTTTAGACCCTCCAGGTCACTGTGATATGTTAAAGCCATATGTTTCTGTGTTAAATGAACAGAGGACTTGTCCCTTCTTTTATTGAGATGGTTTTCCATGAGAACTGTGCTATGAGAGAGATTTCACTCTGTGTAAAAGACCAGGAAAAAAGTTGAGCTAAAGGTCTGAGAATTGAAGTATCCTTTCATGGCTGGGGCAGAAAAGCTGTGGTAATGGTACTTGGAAAATGTTTTGTCATCTCAGAAGCAGCTGTTGTGTCACTCAATATGGGAAGCATGGATGACTGAAAATGTTGTTTTTCATATTGGTGGTTTTCTTAAGTAAAAAATTGTGACTTGGTTTTAAAAGCAGCCCAGAATTACAGAGGATGGAGCTCCTCTCTGCTCTGCATACCTGGCAGAACACTCACATTTTGTTTAGGAGACAGTGCACTGCATGAGGACATAAAGGTGTTTTCTGCTTTAGATGCTAAAGCAATCCTGATGTGTCAGCATGTATTTGCGTGTCTCTTCAATGGATGATTGATCTTTGAATTTGGCATTGAAATACTATTTTTTAAGAAGTGCTATATGTGGTAACAAGATTAATGATCTTGAAAGAGGATGAAAAGACTCTGTGTTCAATTAATTCTCATATCTCAGGAAAGCAGACTTTGAAGCTTAGCTGACTTGTGTTCTAAAAATATCTGTCTAGGTCAATGATATATCTTCAGCAGCATTTGCAAAAGAATTTTGGGGTGTTTTTTATTCCCATATCATGTATTCCTCAAATCATTGATGCTGGAATATCATCACTCCAGTTTGCTTATATAATGACTTTTGGAAAACTATGCACTTTTTTGTTATACATGCCCTAAATCACCAAATTTGGGATATAGTACTCTACCATAAATCAGTGAGATATGGGAAGTTAAACAGTAAATTTTTCATAGTGTAATTTATGCAAACAAAGCTCATGTGTGTAAAAATACTGTGAAGAAATAAATATGCTATTTCAAGATATATTAAAAGTAAATTTAATTGCATTGTTTATTCATGTGTAGTTTTACCATTCCTTCCTAAGCTCTAGGCATCTCTAGAAGTAATTCAGGCTCAGAGGGTTAATACACATTGATTAAAAGGTTTCACTTCTCAAGGTTATTTTGTAGTACCCTTGATGTGCCAGGCTATGTATTGCTTTAGAAGTAGCAACCCTAGTGCAAATGGTCAAGTGCTGTACAACAAACCTTTCTTTTTAACAGGCCTTGTTACCCTGACCTATTGTCAGGCAGGTAACAGGCCTTGTTACCCTGACCTAAAGTCAGGCTGTTGACTTTGAGGGAAGTAAGTTCAGAGGAAATTCCCTCAAAAAACTGTATGAGCATCTTCTCATGTTCATATCACAGGGCTTTTAATTTTGGTGTTTCCATTGATGAGGCCAGCCATGTTTCCCCAAAGAGGAAAAAAAAAATCACTTGAACTTATTTTTGTCTGCTGATGGGAATGAAAAATTTTTCATTTTAATTCTTTCATTGTAGGTCATCTGCATATTTATATTTTGGCAGCAGTTTAAATTAAAAAAAACTAACTGTGGAGGGATTCCGGGACATGCCTCTGAATCTTGGGATAGTTGGAGTATTAAAAATGTCTTTCCACCATTCCTTAAATTTTAAAAACTCTGCACAAAGCATGCTGATGAACTGGTTTAAAAAGGAGAAAGAAGAAAAAAGTATATGTATCTTTTTTAACTTTTACAAAAATCAACATGTATTCTGATCCCAAAATCGGGATAGTTTTGTTAACTTTTTTTCTTAACTTTTTTTTTTTTTTTTTCTGTCTGACTTGAGTTTTACTTTGTTTTTTGATTTAACTAGCCAGAAGACCTGTTAGTCCCAAGCCTCTTTGCATGACTTTTCTTATCCAGTTTTTGGGCAGTGTAAAGTCAAATAAAATGCTAACTTTCTATGAACTTAATGGACTTTAGTCTGTGAGCTTTGAGGATCCTTTAATGGTTGTCAATAGAGACATTAGAAAATGTGATGCTGAGGAAAGAAAGATAATTTGTTACATACCAAAGTGAGATAACTGAAGGTGGAAGTTCATTAAAGGTTTAAGTGGGGTTAGTGTCAGGTTTTTAACTGAAAAAAGCTGCTCTGAAGCTCTGGCAACAACTGTCATGGTTGGTATGAACTATGTACTATTTCAATTTCCTAATGTCATCATTTTACAATTGAAAATTCTATTTTCCATTTTGAATTGCAGCAGTATTTGTTACATTAAATCCCTCCCTGCCTAACACTCAACTGCAGAAAAAAAAATAAAGCCATGTAAATCTTAGTAATCTGAGAAGCAAAAAGAAAAAATGAAATTTGCATTCAACACATTTATGGAGAAATATTATTTACATTGCCAAAACCAACTTTAATTTTGAGCTTTTCTGACTTTTGAGTACTTAGGTTTTGTAAAACTGTTTTCCTTAAAATAAACCATTAGCTTCTTATTATAATGCCATGAAGGAGAAGCCATGTTGTAAAAAACAGAAGAATCTTACTGACCCTCCTTTGGGTCCCCAGTTAAACAGGTGCTTGTGAATAGGGCAGTTCATAGTGCATTTGTAGTAAATCCATTCTCTGACTTGTTTCAGTCACTTGTGCAGGGTCCAGGAGTCTGTCTCCTCCTGGGTCAGCCCTGGGACAGAGGTATGATACTTTCTTCCAAAATTTAAGGCCGTCTCCAAAGCATTTTTTTTCTGTTAGGTCATCTATCACTAAAAATTGCAATAAATACACATTCTCCTCTGCTTTGGAAATGTGTGCTGCCTTTTCCAACATGTTCTCACTGTGTTTGGCACTGTAGTCTTGAACCGTATGGCTGATGTCTTGATACTATGAGTGTAAATATTTCCACATCCCTCATGCCTTGAAAACAAAGCCTGTCCTATTATGTTTTTTAATTTGGCAAGGGACAAAAGTGCAGCTGGAATCAGCAGCTTACAATTTTCCCCCTTTTAAGCACTTTCCTTCTCATCTGTGTTAAACAAGATCTGGAAAAATAAACGTTGAAGGGCTGCATAAAGCTCCCTGAAACCTTCTCTGCGCATTAATCACGCCAGCACTGATTTAGTGGTGCTCTGCAGCTATTTTGAGAAAATCTAAAGTGGTGATGAAGACTCTTGGCTCCAGCCTAGGGGTCCAGGCACTGAGCACAGAGCTGGCTCTGTGTTTTTGGGGGAGCCCCTGACGCTTAGGGATTTGCTGTGCGTTTGCCAGCCTGGCACGGTATTTAATACTCTGGCTGCTCCTTGGCTCCTGTTACAGCTCACAGGGACGGGCAGCGCTGGAGGCAGGCTTGCCAAACTGCAAAGTGCTGCTGCTGATCCCTGGGCAGGGGAGGCTGCAGCACTGGGCTTGGCATTACTGTAGGAATCCAACTTTTTGTGCTTGGCCAAAATCAGGGAACAGGTAACATGATTTTTAAAACATGTCAATGGGCCACATTTTACTTTGGGGTGAAAAAAATCCTCCTCTGTGTTACTCAGTAGTTACAAATAACCTTGAGGGTATCAAACCTCATCTCCTGGATGCTTGGATAGTCTAGTCAGGGTCATTAAGGAGATCTTCCAGAAACTGAGGCCTGCTCTTAAAAGTACAGCCTGATGCAAAAATTTCTACAGTTGGTTCACTAATAGTGGTGAGAGTGTTTATGTTAATATGTAGTTTGGAGCAGGAGCGTGCTTTGGGAAGGAATCCCTTGACTGTCCCCACTGGGCACACTTTGGACACAAAGTGGCCCTGGAGCATCTGCACAGGGTTCCTTTCTGAGAATGAGAAGCCAGAGGGTGCAGCCCAGGGACCTGCAGCGCCTCAGCTCTTGAGGGCACACAGCACTCGAGTCCAGCTTCTCTGAACGGAGACCCTGCAGGCGATGAATGACTCACCTGAATGAGACACCTCGCCCGCCCTCAGCTGCTCTGCTCTTCAGAGCCATTTTTGCTCCACCTCGGCACCTGCAGAGACGGACACAGTGCAATTCTCTGACCTTCATCTGGTGGTTCCCTCAGCGTGCAGCGCTGGTCAGGCTTGTGTGGTCACTGCTGAATATGTGGAATCCAGCCCGCTCTGCACAGGGCTCAGCCAGGCCTGCCCTGCCAACAGGGAGAACGGCCCACGGAGAAAGGGAAACCCTTTGGGTGGTCCCTTCCCAGCGCAAGATTGCATCAGTCTCCCTTCTTATGACCTTGATTGGGAATGTTTATTTTCACCAGTCCTTTTTTCCCCTCAGCTTAAGGCATTTTAAACAGCTTTTGCAAAATCACAGGTGAGCACAGATGCACAGCCAAAAGCACATATTCTGACATAAATGGTTTTTTTAGAAGTTTTTTGGATGGGGTCTACTGACAGTGTGTTGCATCCTTAATGGAGTTGAGTGGAAATAGTTTTTCTCTTGTGTTTTTGGCTTCCCTGATGATAAGAAAATTCCAGGCTTTAAAAAACCAATCTTAATAGTGTGAGGAAAAAACATATTTTTGAATAAAATATGTTGAATCATTTACAAATTTCCAAAGAATTTGTTCTCAATCATTCCTCTAACTTAGTAAAACACCCAAATAGAAGGCAATTTTTAAAACCAAAATCCAAAGTATTAACTAGACAGCTTTTCCAGCCAGGAATTATTCTTATTTTTTTCTTCAATAGGAAATGGTACTCATTGTTCTGGAAACTTTTAATGAAGTTAATCAATCAGTCTGTAGCATGAGTGTTGCCATACTATCTGGTCTGAGGCAAAACAAATATTAAACATCAGAACAATTCTTCATTTCCCTCTTTCTGGTTGTTTTGTCCTTGTAAGATTTGTGTTTACCTGGTGCCAGACTGGCTGGATAATGGGAGTTTTGCCTGTGCCCTCATGTCACACCCTGCAGTGTAGTGGGTGGGAAGCTGTCTCATAGCATGTGAGCTGCCTACCTAGATGACTTAAGCAAAAAGCAAATACACCTGAGTGTATCTGGCTGCTAAATCCCAGACAAAGACCTGGATACCCTATGGAATAGCAAGTTAAAAATTTTTGGTCAGTGAGAGATTATATTCTGTGGTCTTCAAGTTCAGTGAGTGTGTCAGGCTGGGGACATCTGGAATGGAAAAGGGAGGCAAGAAAATATTCTTTTAAATAATTCCTTTGGATTACATGCAGAATACTAGAAAAACTAACAATTTCAGGCCAAGAAACAGACTTCAAATGCTGACTGTCATGAACTGGGTGAGTGTTTGCTGCTGCCATAGGCCCTGGTCTTGTGACAAAGCTCTAATTGGACTTCAGCAATTTCTTCATTTGTGGATTCTTGTGCAATTTGGCCCTGGTATGGAGATAGGGCAGGAATGGGGAAGGCAAAATGACAAGGCAAAACCTAAAACAGTTGAGGACCCCCTGCTTTCAATATTTCTTGAATAACTCCTGTGCTTGTTTTCATGCTCATGTATTGGTTTTAATTAAAACTTTTTATTTTTAAAGGACTACTGAGTAGAAAAAGTTTTAATTTTTAACTCTTACATCTGGCTTAAATGACATTATAAACTGGTGAAAGGAGGGTTTCTTTTTCTGTTACCAGTGCGAGGAATGTTAAAGAGAGTGCAGCAGTGACTCTGTCTCATGTGCACACACAAAGAGGGCAGGTTCAAATCCCTGACTCTTAGGGTTTGCACTAAGTATTTATACCAGCAAATTCCAGCTGATAGATCACCAATTTATCTGTTTTAGAGAGAGTTTTATAATTACTGTGTTCACTCACAAGTGGAGTACAAGTAGTCTGACATTTACACCTCTTATGTGTCAGGGTTTCTCAGGATATTTTGCCAACTATGCTGTATTGAAGGTGAAAACAAAGTAGACAAATAGAGACTGAGAAGTTAAAGTTCATTTTTTAAAAATGAAATTCAGTTTTTGATGGCAGCATTAGGCATCTACAGTGAGTTGTAGGCACTGTTAGGACCCACAGTTGTCTTTGCCTCAGTGTGTATGTTTGTGTTTGTGCTAATTCTCTAGAGGCAAAAAATTGTGGCCTGTAGTTGCCACAGCAACAATAACACTGCACTCAGGGTATGGGTGGGTTTTCCCTACTTTGTACAAGAATGCTGAAAGTGCAGGCATATTGTTGTGAGACACTGAAATATGATAGACTCTTGAGCGAGAAAACACTTGTTTTTTGTTCTGAGAATATAATTTTAATTTTGTGTTACCTTTATTGCCACTTCTCTGATAGGGTGTTATTTCCCAATTTGCAAACCTAACATCACAGAGAGGAAAATGGGTTCAGCGGTTTGGAAAAAGAAAGTTTCAGAGGTGTTCTGCTGATGCTAATCAGTAAATAAGGTGAGGATTAGAACAAAGGATGGTCAGGGCAGGGTGGCATAATAATATTTCTGTTCCATTGTTGTTGGTTTTGTCAATGAAAAGATGACTGTAGCTGTTCTTTGCCATGAACCAGGATGAAAACTGGAACTAGATAAAAGAGAAAAAAATACAGGGTAAACTTATTTTCCTAAACCTGCTAAAGAAAAGTGAAGGAACGGAGAGGTTTGCTTTAGAAATGTGACTTTTAAGAGGGATCATGGTGAAAGTGTATGTGAGCAGCATGAAAGAAACCGATCTAGGCCTTAGAGTAATAGAATGTGTTGAAAGATCATTTAGCTTCAACCCTTGTGGCAGGAACTTCCACTAGGCTACGTTGCTCACAGCCCCAGGTGGCCTTGAACACCTCCAGGGACAGAGTGCACAACCTTTCTGGTCAAGCAAAGAAGGGACTTACTCCATTCTGTCTTCCAGTGTTTCTTCACATTCAGAGAGACATGTGATAGGCTGCAGATTCAACAGTGATTAAAATTAGGGTGTTTTTCATGTAGTCCAGTCCTGGCTGGGAAACCCTTTCAACAGGAGGCTGCAAAGGCCAAGAACTTGGCCAGAGCCAGAGTGGATCTTGATGTTTATATGAAAGACATGAGTTTCTAGGGTAAGCATAGCTTAAGAGAAAAACCTTTTGGAAGTACCTGTTCATTTGCTGGCTCCTTTCAGGGCTTGTTTGCTCTGCAGGCACTGGTTTCTCTCAGCCCTGCCTCTGGTGTTGCTGATGCCTTTAGGATCCCAAATCACTGCTGACAGTCCAAAGCATGGCTACTTCCATTAAGGGTGGTGGCTCTGCTAGAGTCATCATCCCCTCCCAGACCTTGACTCATGCTGGATTTATTACTTGAGTTTCTTCACATGGTGATAATATAGCAGGAAGCACCAGAACTCTGCAGGGAAGATTAGCCAACACCCAGGAGAGGTCACTTCTCTCACATCCCACTTTCAGGCAGCCCCAGCTGCAGCTGTCCTTCTGTTTATTAGTTTATATAAAAAGTAACTGGCTCCTTATATGATTTGAAATGCATTCCCCTGTTGGGTTATCCTCTTACTTTTCTGTTCTGATTTTTAACTGTTGGGAGATTTTTGTCCATATGCTGAGCACTTCCCCTCTGTTCAGTTCATGCTGCATATCTTTAATGCTGTATTTGATAGTTTCGTGATCTGCATATATTCTTTGAATAGATTTTGCCAGCAGGTGTCTGGTGAAGTCTGCCTTCATCCTTTGATGGGGTTCTGACATCCTGATTTCGAGTCTGTTATCTATCTGTTTATCAGTCATGCATTTTTATGTGCACCATTACCTTAGTTGCCTAGGGGTCTCAGTCTTGTTTATTTTTTTGCCTAGATAGAGTTGAGTTAGTGTTTAAATTATTGTCAGGAGAAAATAGATTCTGCATCTTCTTTCTCTCTTTCCTTTTCCTGTGGCTCTTTAGTTTTTGAGCATAGTCACTAATAAGGATGACATACCTGCCCAGTTTTAGAAGAACCTAAATGGCAAGTGTGCCTGTTTGCTGTGTCTAGGATCATGTTTTTGCAATTGCTTGGAGAATTTCTGTCTACGAGACGGTGGCCTCATTTATTTGCTGACAGGTGGAACTAGTGGCTTATGGCCTGGAAAAGCTTCAGGTGGTCTTTGGGGCTCAGGTCACTGGTCACCCCCAGCTCCTGAGTCTCCTTCCCCTCATCCCATATAAACTCCATGCTGCTCATTGCTCGGGTGTCTCCCAGCAGCAGAGAGGCTGAAATGCTCCCCAAATCTGAATCTGCACCTTAGTGCTACAGCAACAGTGGGAAGAACACCATGTGCATTTTGAGATAGCGAAGTTTGTTAAAAATCAAACCTGAAATGCTTTCCCAAAGTGCCTCTGAGATATCCAGATGTTAGTGGTATAAAACCTTGCCATAGAGAGGTGGAAATACATTTTGCAAGCCAGCTGGGCAGATCATGCAATGTCCTAGTTCTTTCAAAGCATGTTTGTTTAGGCTTTATGTATAAAGAGCTTGCTTGAAAGGGAAATTATAATTGTTTATGCAACTTAAAGGATTGTTGAATTTCTTTTCCCTGGCTATGTTCAAATTCTTATGGTATTTTGAGAAGAGTTCACTTAGAGTTTTTGGAATTTTTTTGCTGTACTTTGTTTCTTGGATAATAAGTTGCCTGTCATTACACAGTAGGAGCATCACTGTAATAATTTTAAAATGTAAGGACATTCTTCTCTTTTTTTCCTAACTGTTGAAGAGGAAAAAGTGAGACTTATTCCCATTGCCTAAGAAAAGCAAGTTAAGTTTCTGCTATTGCTGACTCATAAGCATGGCAAGAATACAAAAATACCATGATTAAACAAAGGTGAGTTTTTTCCTCCTCATATCACAGTTATCTTTGGAAAATATCAGTGTTGTAAACCAAAGTTCTCCTGCACTGCATGCAAATAGAACTATAGAGCTCCAGTGGGGGGATATGTAAAGAAGGCTTTAATGAGGCAAGGAAATTTAATATTTTTTCCTAAAATATACTATAGTGCAAATAAAATTAATTTATAGCAAAAGCCAAATATCTCTTATTTTTTTCTTTGTTTGCATTTCTTTATTCACCAACTGACGCTTGTTCATGCTGTGTGTTTTCCTGTTAGTTGTTGTTTTGATTTGGTTGCTAAGTTTGAAAACTAGGAAATGTGGGCTTTTTTTGTTTTCATTATTTGTTTGTTTAATTTGAGGGGGCAATCCCTCAAATTCCTTCAGAGCATGACTTTTTTGAAAGGTACTGATGATTTCCAAATATGTTACTTTAGTGGTGGTTGAGATGTTTGACTTGTGCCAAGTCCTGAGCACTTGTTATCTCCAACTTACTTGTTTTCAATAGTGTCTGAAGCTGAGTGCCTAAAATTAGACATGCTCCAAAGTTCAGCTTTCAGAGATATTTGCTGTAGATGTAAGGTGCTTGTAACAGGCATAACTAAACAGCTGGGGTTATGTTCTTGTCTTTTTGCATGGCTCACAATCCAAAATAAATGACCATGGAGCAAGTATGCTGCAAATTCAGAGCAGGAATAAGGAAGGAGAAAAAAAGCCAGTAGAGGATATTGTCACTGTGCACATTTTGTTGGTGTCTTCTCTTCCTGCCATGGCTGTGAAGGGATTAAAAATAAGTCTGCAGCCCACATAAATTAAGGTTAGATGAACATGTAATATATTGAAAAACACAGGGCAATAATTTTACTTTTAAACTGTAGAACAATAGGAAGGACTGGTATTTTGTGGTTGTGAAAGTGAATATCTGAAACTGGCAGTTAACAGAGGTTTGCAGATTCTACATGGTCACTGTAGTAGCAAAGGAATTAAATAAAGATAATTGTGCTTGAATTAGGAAAAAAAACCCCAGCACATACACAATTCTTTGGAAATAGCTATTTCTTCATTTCTAGCCTATCCATAAAATCTGCTGGCCAGCAGAATCAAGTGCCCTGGGGGAAATGTGTGACTCAGCAAGCTGCTGAAAAATATAAAGTTTTCATTGTTTTTGGAAGCAAAAAGAGTGAGTTTTACTACCTCTTATGTTTGCAAATATAATTGTCTAAATATAAACTGATTTTCCCAATTAAATGGTTCTGACTAAGGTTTACTGCCAAAAAAATGTGGTTGTGCATATATTTCCTGCCCTTGTGCCACGCTTCTTTTTTTCCCCATGTGAAAAACCTCTCTAATGTGCATCTAGTTGAGCTGACTGAAAATAAATTCTAAAGAAAAAAAATTCTCTGCAGATCACTGCACATTTCCCCTGGCCCTTACTGCTGGCTTCCCAAAAGTTTTGTGTGTCCTCTTCTGCTTGTGAAAGGTAGCTGGGAATACTTTCTGTACCTCTTTCACCAAATTCTGTTGACTGCATTACTGGAGAGGGTATGGTCTCCCTTTATTTTGCTAGGCTGGAGCATAAGACAGCAACACAGATCTTCACCTTTCCATCTTGATGTACCCCAATATTATGTTTCAATGCTTGTCTGAAGTATTTGCTTTGTTCTTCACTCCTTCTGCAAGTGCTGTTCCTGTGTATTTCTGAGACAGAAAACTGCTTATGCCAGGAAGAGGACAGGAAGAAGTGAGGTTTGTAGCACCTGCTTGGGGAAGCAGGAAACCGAGTGTGTTTGACTACACCCATTGTGTGGGAGCACTGTTATCCTAAAACTCTTCCACACATATCTAGCAGTAAATACACTAGTTTGCTTTTCTCCTGACTGGCACTTTTTTTTTTTTTTTTTGTTCATTTGGTTTTAGGTTTGTGTTTTGTTTTGTTTTATCCCAGTTCTGTTTCAGGCACTTGAAATTAGTGTAGAATACCAGCTTCTGGAATATGATACCTTTTTATGGTGTCTTTAAGTGTTAAACCAAAAACTGAGGTCATTTTTGAAAACTTCATTTCTTACATGAACTAAATGAAGCCCAGTTTCACAATCCAGGGATTTCTTTTTGCTTTTGGTAAAGTTAGTGTGTGTAGTATAAATACTGTTTAAAAGTCTGCACTGTACATTTCTGCACCTAAGCTTACTCATCTAGAGTATTTTTACAGTAGAAGTACCTGTTTTAGAGTTATGCATCAGAATTTGATGAATTCCAACCTAGAATTGCCTTTTTTCCTCATTGAAAAGAAATTTAGATGGACTTGCTCTGCTATTGAGATGAGTGTAAGGACAGATAAAATCTATCCTTTTCTCTAGAAAAGTCCATGCATAAACTTTTTAAGCACATCCTAATATGCTAATTTTACAGCGCCCTTGTTTTAAGTTACTATGAACATGACTGGGTATTTAAATACAGGATGTTCCAGATTTTCTGTGTTTAAGGGCCTAATAAAGGGTTACATAATGCCATTGCAATGTCTGAAAACTTTAGTCTTTGATCAAGCCACTAATTCCAAGGATAATATGCTTAAATTTAGCACAGTGCTGACAGTTTCTACAGTGGGGAAAAAAAACAACTTTCTTTCGGCATAGAATAATCTGTCAAGTTGGCACTTTCCCCCCCTTACTGATATTTGTTTCTTTCTGTTGTGTGCACTTACTGGGATATCACTGGGATAATGAGAACAAAACTGCTCTGTTTGTATTGGTTTGTTTTTTTTAAAAGACCACTGGCATTTTTCTATAGAAAAGGAACTGAAAATAGAGTTGCACAGATATTGCAGCAGCAAGAATGGGGCAAGTTATTTTAGATGTGCCAGTTCCCATTCTACTGACGGATTGCACTTTAAGCCTGCTGTTTTATTTTAAATTGATGAATATATGCAGGCTCAAGGCTTTCATCTGGCCTGAAAGTTAAGCGTGTTTCTGAATTGGGACTTTACAAACACGGCTATATAAGGATCCTGCCATCCCCACGTTCAGGCAAACCCCGTTGGTATTTGGGGAAGGTAATTTACATTGAAGTCACAGAAGGCTGGTTGGTAGACGAACATTTGTCTGTAGTCATTCTTTGTGTTTTGAATAAATCAGCTGTGTACTTATCAGTTGCACAGACAAAATGAAAAGGTGCTTGGCTTGCTGTGTTTTGTTCTAAGTTTTTAAAAGCTAAACCTTTAAATGTGGTGGGAGAAAAATCAGGTCTGTGTTGATGTTGTTCTTAGTGCTGCTTCTTTGAAGTTATTTACTCAAGAATGCAGATGTAGAAACTGGACTGAAATCTCAGGATCAGTGCTTGAGGCTGGTGAACTCAAGCTGGATTGTGTCCAATGAGACCTGTCTTGGTCATGCTTCCTTCTTGGTGCTGTGGTGTCCATCCACTGTCTGTGATGGATGAAGGGACACAGTGTTGTGGATTGGAAGCTCAGCAATGCTCTTGAGAGGTGGTGTGGAAATACTTGTTTGGTATCTGGGGCGCTCATCAAATCTGAAAAGACTAGCTGGGGTCAGTATCTGTTACCCAAGAATTCCTTTGTGAGAAAAAGGTGGGGAAGTGGTGTATTTAATGGTTATGGAAACCAAGGATCCAAGCTCCAGATAGGTGCCTGAGCCCTGCAGGTGGCTTAGAAAGAGGGGGAAAGGAGTGCTGTGGTGTTCCCACCCTGGGAACTTCCTAGAGTTTGAGGGACTTTCAGAGAAGGCTTTGCAGGGACTCAAGTGTCTACTTTGTTGTATTTTGCTCTCCTTGAGTTGTTGTCTTCCTTGTTTCTGTTAGTTTTCACTTAAGCATCTCTCTCCTAACTTTATGTATGTCTAAATGGGGCCTTCTGAGCTTACCTGGCAGAAGAGCTGGGGTGATGCAGTAATGTGGTGATAAGGTCAGTCTGTTCCCTCGTCATCAGCATGAATCTATGCATAACCAAGGAGGGTGGATGCTACAAGATGCCATCTTTCCTATCAGAAATACTTGATCCAAGGGACTCTTTTGTGAGGAAGCAAAGCTGGTAGTTCTGGTATTGGGGTTTTTTTGCTTGTTAATTTTGTTGGGATTTTTTTTGTGTATGCTAAACTTCTTGTTTGGATAGCAACATTTCAGTCCTCTTTTCCTTTTCTTATTAAAATACCCTCTATACTCTGAACTCCTAGCTGTAGTTCTGCTTTTAGACATGTCTGACACATAATACTGTGAAATACTCCACCTGCACAGAGGTATGTAAAATTATCCTTTTAAAGTATTTTTGGACTTACAGGCACTTTAATTAGTGTGCTGCCTCACTGCTGAGCAGTCTGAAGAAGCGAGACAGATCTTCTAATAACCTAGAGGCATTCTGGTTTAAAAGAGCCACCAGAATGACTTAAGGCTCCAGATTGTTTGATTTTCCTGCTGTTCCTATTACAGGTAGGAGTTAGTGCTGACTATCTTAGATACAAGGGAATTTCGTCATTTGGCATCACTTGCTGAGAGAGCAGTAATTAATGAGGTACAGGTAGTGGCAGAACATCGCTGCACATAAATGATCCTTGCTTAAATATCTGTTCAACATACAGTCATTACAGCTCAATGTGAGAGCTGCTGACAGTGAGCTAAAGCTGTTTTAGGATCAGGTCCACATATTAAATTTATCAAAGGTAAGTGTATGGGAGCGTGACTTAGCATTATGATGTAGATTTGACTTCTCAAGCTTACTTTTGACTTAAATGTTTTTCTTTTAAAATTTTTGATGACTCAGGGTTTAATCTATAACTATATTTTGTATCCTGCTAGTGATTATTCTGCTAGTGCTTTCATAGAGGTAATCCAGAAAGAACATCTGTTTCAAGTTTACAGTCTAAATCATGGAATGATATTTGACCCTGTAAGTAGGGAAACAGAAATTACCCAGGAAAACAGCACAACAAGCCAAAATACTGTCAGTTTTGTATATTCTACTTCACCAACTCCATTTTCTGCATGCAACTGCACAAAAAACGCCAAGGCTATGACAACTGAGTGCTGCTTCTGAAGAGGACAATAATCTTAGTCATGCATATACGCTTTTCTCTCTCTGTCTCTCCCATGACAGAAATTATATTTTCAAGCCTTTGCTTCTGCCCGCCCAAAATCTTCCATAGGACTCCTACAACACAAAGCCAGAGAAATAAGTTGTTTTTGTATAGTACTGGAGACGTGACATGTCAGCAGTGGAATCGGTATTTCCCCAGTGTAAGTTATTTTTTCTCTTCTCTGATCCATGCTGATTGCAGTCTGCAGTGCCTGGCTATGAACAGAAAATACAGCATCCTGCAAGTGACAGTCAGTTCTGCTTCCTTTACAAATAAATGCCTCTTTGTGCTGGCTCTCAGTGCACTGAGTTCTGTGTGAAGCAATACCACTATGGGCAATAAGGGGAACTGCATGGACTGTGTTACACAAATCCTTTTCCTTCATGGAAGCCTAGGTCAGAATTCTAGAAGTGGGAACCTTGACATGGTCTCTGTGGTATTGCCCTCCTTTTTGGAGGTGCTTGTCCTCTCCCTGTGTAGAGCTAAATGATCTCTGCAGAGGATATTTGTCCTTATGGTTCATAAAAATAGTCTGGAAGATCAAAATATTTTGAGAAATTTCAGCAGGTATCAGATAACTTTGAGATCTGTTTAAAGACTATTCCATCTCTCTTTCTTAACACACCCCTTCTAAATATTACACTTTTGATGTTATGAAATGCTGTAATAACAGCAGGTCTGTTTTTCAACATCAAAGTAGAAATGTCTCCAGCAAAGTGAACTTAAACATGTTGTTTGCCAGGTGTCTTTGATTATATGTGCAAAATAATCTTTTAAATATGGAAAACAAATTACTGCATTTCTGTAGTTCTTGCTTTATTCTTTGGAAGAAAGACAGCACCCTGGAAGATGGGGCTGATCTGCAGCAGAGTGGAATGCCTTATTATGGCATTCCCTTTCCAAAATACTACCCAAGTGCTCTTGTACTCCACAGACAGTGGTTTGACTTGAGTTGCTGTTGCTGGCAGTAGTTTCTGTTAGCAAGGTTCTTTATGCTTTTCCAAATACTGAAAAGAGCTGTTTGGTCGTCTGTGGTACGTCTGTGAATAGAGGAGAAAGTCTAATTTACCAGATAAAAGCCTTGCAGCAATCTCCTAAAGTAGTGCTCAGCAGCTCATTAGTACATGGCAACAGAGTATCTTGACCATGAGATGTAACTTCATCTTTATACTGAACCACCATGAGAGACCTCTGCTTTTATACTTCTGTTCAGCAAATAAAATGCAGCTTTAAACCTTTATTCTCTCATTTGGATGGTAAGTCCAAGGTCTGGAATAAAGTAGAAGTATCTTCTGCCATATCTATAACCTGACTGCATCATCTGCTACATGTTGAAGTGGGCGTGGACCTGGATGCTGGTTGGGATTATTCTGACAGCCTGGCTGTGCTCAGACACACTTGTACCTCTCTCTGTGAAAGTGCAACATGCCTGGTTTTTATCCACAGATTGTGTGCTCTTGAGGACACATCAGCACCCTGTCATCCAACAAGGGGCAAATCAGCAGTGTGATTGCTTGTAATGATCATCAGAGTTACAGCATTAATAGGAATTTTGCTTACAGAGGATGGTCTGGTTTGGGTAATGGACTTAATTGGCATTTGGAGTTTGGAGAGAACTGTGTGGTCAATTTCTTATATCCTCCTAGATTTTTTGGAAAGTGAGATCAGATTTTCTGCACGCCTAAGGGAGGAAAAATGTGGTAGAGGAAAAAGAAAGTATTTTTGTGGTCAAAACAGAATGCGGGATATTTCCTTCTGATACTTAACTGTAAGGAAAAGGTTAAAAACACTAAAATAAGAGGCTATGTGTTTCTACTTAACTATCTCTTCCTAGAGTGTGATCTAGTAACTCTCAACCGTGTATTGCCACTTTTTTAAACAGGGAGATTTGCAGATGCAAGGCTTATGGGGTGAACAGAACTGAAACTTCCTGAAGTGGCTTATCAGTATCCTACCTTCAACTGCAAGAAGCAGTGACCAAGACTCTTTGTAATTATTTGGTTTAAAGGTGTATAGTCAGGTTTTGTCTCCTCTCATATTTTCTGTTTCCCATCTCAAGAATTTCTAGATAGGAAAGGCATTTTCTCTTTTCTCTTTTTAAGATTTTTGTGAGATTTTTTTCAGTAATTTTTCAATGTATCAAGCAACACTGTACCTCTCTCTTTGGAAATCCTCTATGGCTCCATGGCTTTCCTGTTATAGGGATTTGACAAGTTACTACTTTTGTTTGAGGTTTTTCTTTTCTTTTTCCTCCCCAGCCTTCACCATGGAGCCAGTTTGCTCCCAGCACAAAAAGTGATAATTGCTCCTATTCAGTGTTATGGACATAAGGCTCATGTCCTGCAAAGGGTGAAATTTTTAGATGCACCTATTTAACTCCAGGTATTTGGAACCTTTATTTTGTGGTTTGCCAACTGGCATTTGCCCTTAGAAGTGACCACTTGCAAATGGTTAATTGGATCAAATAAAATACTGAGAAAAAACTGTGTGGATTTCCTCTGAGAGTGGTTAGGAAGTTGAGGAGATGACTTTGCTATGTACAAGGCCCTGCCTGTTGATGGAGATGACTGAAAAGGTGGTTCCAAATCCCTAGGAGTTAGTGTTTCCCCTTCACACAGTACCAGTCCAATGTTTGCAAGGTTCACCCTGTTAAAAATAGGAGAAGATACAAAGGCTCAAGACAGATGGAACTGACCTTTTGTGTACTTTGAGGGAGTGGATTATATCATAATCCAATAGGGGGATCTTGAAACCACCATGTTTGGCTATTCTTGCATCAACATCGTGGGTGCTTGGTGGGTTGGTTTGACCTGATTGCTAACGCTGTGTAAAACTCAGATTTGCAATATAAACATCACTGCTGAGTTATTGCTACTACAGAATTTGATAGAATACAGGGAGGAACTACAGTTTATTTTTTTCCTTCGTTGTTCATAACTGCTCTGGATCCATCAAGCCTTTTAAAGTTGAGACTAATAAAGAATTAAAGGATTAATTAACCAGATAACAATAACGATCGACTCGGTTGCGCTGGAGCTGTTCCAGATTTTCTCTCTGTCCAAAAGTGTGGATATCTTGTTTCTGTATTGCAAGGCTGTCTCCAGCTGGCTGTGACTCAGACACAAGTCTTCCAGATGTCGTTGCAGCGTATTGTGATGAGACTGCCTTTCTGTCTTCCAGTGTTTAATCATGGAAAATGAAAGGAAGATACTGTCTCCTTTTGGCAGCATATCATGTGCTCTGGTTCCTAATTTTATTACATCTTACTCTCTAGAGCATGGAAGAAAGTAACTGTAAAAAGCAAAGGTGTTTCCTTTCTCTTAGCAAAGTTGAAACCAGATGTGCAAAATTTTGGTGGCAACACCGAAGAGATGTGGCTAGCTAAAAACACGTGTCAAATGACTTGCAATGCTGTAAAAGGTTAATTGGCATATAATTTTTATTTCCTTGTTGTTTTTGCCTGGACACCATTCATCAGTGTTCAGAAGCCCTGAATTTTCTGTTTGTAAAGTGTTTTTAGCAACAGTGGAAATAACCAAAAGGGAATAGTATGAATCCTTTTCTCTTTGGAAAGAGAAAGGAAGGAAAGTGTGACTTAGTTCACTCATGATGCAGCACAACATTTGTTAAATTCTTAGGGATCTGTTTACTTGGATGCCTTAAGTATGTAGAATGAAGAATAAAACTAATGTCAAATGGAATGCACTAAAGTCACTCTCAGATGAACTGTCAGCCTTTGTGTGCATGCATGTGAACACTGCATGTGTTAAACACGGTACATAGAAATAACTAAATAGAGAAAGTTATATGAAAAGCTGTTGCATCCCTCTATTCCTGTGTGTAGAACAGAGCAAGTCTGGTTTATTGCCAGATTATTGCTTGCTGAGTACATTGGGTCTGTGATGTTTGGCTGCTGTGCAGAAACCGTTATAAACCAAAAACTCATTGAAACATAAGGGCAACGTTTTGACCTGGTACGAGGCTTTGCGCCGACCCTTGCAAAAAGGGCATGGAGTCTTGGTTAATTGTCTCCGTTAATTTGCACAACAGAATGAAGGTGTGACAGTGGCATGGTTGGTAGCACAGGTAACACATACTCAAAGGCCAAGGCAAGCAAGAGCACACGTGCATGAGGCTGCTGAGCTGTCCTTTGCTGCATGTGAGCTTGTGATGAAGTCGCTGCCGCTTTTTTGCTGCTGCCGCCACTGTCATTCCCTGCTTTAGCTGTTTAAATAACGTTACAAGCATGTCTGCTCTGGGATCTTGCACTTTCCTTATGCTATGTGTGTGAACCTCTGAGATCCCAGCATCCTTAACATCTCAAACTGGGCTTACAAGAGCCGGATGAAAGTAAAAAACAAATGCCTACTTATCGTGATGGCTTTTACTGGTGTAAAGTTTCTGTGAGTGGCGCTGCACAGAAGGGGGTATTGTCTTTCAAACAATCAACCACATCAGTTTCTGTGTCTTTGCACTTTCCTTCTTTATGCCAGATCAGAGAAGCTCTGCATGCCACAGAGTTGAGCTGCACTGGATGTACCAGTGTGACCCCAAATTGGATGGAGCAGGATGGGGGGGATTCAGGTTCACTGAATTGTCACTGATGAGTTGGCACCCATCAGTCTTGGGAACTTGCTTGGAAAGGATGCAATCAGAGCAGCCCTGTAGGGGCTTCAGCAGTTTCTGCTGCCCGTGGAAGGGTGGGAGCCAGGTGTTAGCATTTTGAGTGTAACTCTATGGTGACAGACAAGTTCAGGACTTCTACTACAGCATCTGGTTTTGTGAGACCAGTGCAATTTTGTTCTTTTGTTCTTTTTGTTCTATAGATCTTGCACTAAAAAAAGAGAATTCCTTGCTTTGGTTATAATTCTGTGATAATTTTTATTAGAAGTGCTGGTTGCTTGCATGAGCAAGAAATAAATTGATATTGTCTCTGCTCCAAACAACTAGAATTCAGCATGCCTAAATATTTAAATTATTGCATTATTCTATTGCATGACTGCCTGCATCACTGAAATAAAGCAACTTTACTAGTGAAGCCAACAAACCTTTAATGGAAGCATTTGAATGAACAGCTAACACCATGTTGGATGTAGTCCACCAGAATAAAAGCACTTTGGGGCTATAGTATCTTGTTAAACACATTGTAAATGTTTTTGACAAGAAGCCTGGCAGAATCCAACCAGCCCTGGACAGCCAGCATGTCAGAGCATTTCCGAGTGAGATGTATTATCCTGGCCTGGACTGATAGCTTTGGATAATCCTCTAATCCAAGTGATTGCTTAAATGTTGCAGCCTGCTTAGTTTTGCTTGGTCTGGGACAACTTGCTGCTGGAGAGCTCAGGGTGAATTTTAAAAAACCCCAAAAGATTAAAAAGAAAAAAACCAAAAAACAGGACTGAGACACTGTGACTGAATAAATGAATTTACCTCCAGCTGTCCAGGGTCTAGGCTGGACTTAAGGATGTTGTATCCCAATGGTGTATTTGCTCTGTTAGAGACAGCTCCTGGCTCTGTTTTCACCCTGACTTTGATCTGTTTTTCCTCTCACTTCTGGGATTTTTGCTGAGGCTGTCAAAGAGAAGGTGACTTGAAGTAAGCAGCGTGATGCCAGTTTTGCTCTGGAGGACACTGAAGCTTTTGCTTGTCCTTGTGTCTGACAAGAGTAGCCTGTGTTCCTGTACTGTTTGCCCTCTGCATGTCTTGTGCTCCCACTGCCATCACTACCTCCTTGCAGCGAGGCCAGACTTATTTTCACATGCAGTAGCCAAAGAACATTTGAGAATCATATTCTTTTGGGTGTGTGCTTGATGGTATACCAAATTTGTTTTCTTTGCACTCAAACCACAAAACAATGGGGAGTTGGAAGGTCCGTGTGGAAGATGCTGTGGAGTGGAGGAATTCAGCTAGAGCGGCTTCCCTGTTCTCTCTCCTAGTGAGCAGGGTCACATCAGGATTGTTGATTTTGCTCTTGTGTTGGGGTGGGGGAGAGAAATATTACTGGGGTAATATTTCAGAGTCCCAGACTGCTTCCTGGCCCCTGCCTCTCGCCAAGGGGACTGAGAAGGGGAATGATGTGCCCTGCACCTGAGCCAGGCTGGCAGCAGAGCAGAACCTTCCTCTGAGGAGACTGAGAACCACCAGAGCCCCAGCTGTACCTTGGGGTAGCTGGAGCCTGACCTTCCTCATCTGCTTCTGGGTGGCTGTGTGCCTGTTTAATCCCTTCTGTCCCTGGCCAAGGAAAAGTTACCACATGAGTTCACAAGTGAGAATGCTGAGAAGGGAAAATTCCTAGCCCATAATTTCGTCCCCTTTTCTTACCTCTGCTCTCAATTGTTCTGAGAAGAGAGAGAATCCTCGTCTCCTCCTCCTCCAAGAATCAAAACAGTTTTTTGTTTTGCTTGTCTTTTACAGATCAATTTTGTAGCCTGTCAACTGTTTGCACTTTTGGCTGCATTTTGGTTTCGTATTTACTTGAGTCCCAGTCATGCCAGCTCCGCTGTTCGCCATGCATTTGCCACCCTCTTTGGAATATACTTTGCTGTCTTCTGCTTTGGGTGGTGAGTATTTAGTCACCATTTAAGACAAAGCTTGGGTAAAAATAATGTTAAGCTTTCTATCAGCTCTTTCGGATTATATCTTTTTAATCTGAAGGCTCTTAATACTACCTTAAAAAAATATCCTAACCAACATAACCATTCCAAACCCTCAAAGTAAAATGACTCATGAAAGTATTTATAGGTGAAGTATTTAATTTAAGTTGTGATGTTTGTTCTGGAAGTTAAGGCCACACCAGTCTTCTGTGAAGATACCTTTTCTGGAAAACATGTATCCAACTTCAATGTGCGCTTTGAGCCAGGCTACTCTTTCAGTTAAACATATGGATAATATCTTTTTAATAAGTATCAGTCTGTGTTGGCTAGTCAGGCTATAAAGATGTTCTGTGGTAATCCAGGTTTACTGGTACCCTGATATGACATCACATTGAGGTCATTTGCATGGGAAAATATTCTCTTGCTCTGAACTGCCAGCACTTCCAGGTAAAATAGAAATTATCTAAATACTCACTTTATTGTCTTCAAGGTATTCCATTCATCTTTTTGTCCTGGTGATGATGAACTATGGCATTATGAATATGGCGAGTATTCCCAACATCCACAGGTGAGCTGATGTGGCTGCAAGTCTGTAGCTGCCCCTATAACTTCTCTCTTTTGAGGGAGAATCATGAGGGTTTTTAGAACCACCTTCTCTTCCTTCTTTCCCTTCTTTCCCTTCTTTTCTTTTTCAGTTACTTGCAGGAGCTTCATTCATGCAGTTACAGAAGCAGCTGTAATCTCAATTTGTGGTTTTTTTGGGTTGATGTATTGCATTTTCCTATGAAATTGCAGGCCTCAAAATTTGACTTTTGCAGGCATAATAATTTATGATTCTTTGATTTCTTAGACATAATGAAGTAATGTTCTCCTTGGTCTTGTATTCTTCCAGGTTGCATTTGATATTCCTTTTTAATGTGTTTTCCCCATTGCTGTTTGGCCTTTAGGTATTTTCCACTTATTCTTGAGTTAGGTTGTTCAAATAAGGTCACTGAGGCAGCTTAGCTTAGTGATCCACAAAATGAGGTCTTGCTTTTGGTACTGAGCTTTGTGAAAAAGTAGAAAACACCAGAACTGTTATTGCTTAAAGTGGAAGTTTATGGTTTAGGTGTGTGACAGGTGTTTTCTGTCTCTGCACTGTCTGGCTGTCTCTGTAGCTGCTGCTGAATGCTCAGAATCCACATAAATCTGGGCTGGGCAATGGAAGCCTTTCTTCACTTGCCTTCAAGGTCAGGGCTGTCTGAGAATCTGATGGTCAGATAATCCTCTCACCTTCCTTTTTTTCCTGTGGAGACCCCTCTCTAATATCTAAATGGGAACCCTACTTATGATTTTTCTAAGGTTATTTAGAAATGTGAACTGTAAAAACCAATCCTGTCTATAGCAATTATTAGCATTTTGCACCAGCAAGATAGGGTATTAATGAGGTATTTTTTCTACCTTCTCACAGAGTGCAAAGCCCAGAAGTCTAGAGGTAATTAATAATGTCATAAAAAAGAAAGGTAATGGGACAATGTTTGTTAAAGAAATGCCATCCAGAGACCAAAATAAAAAGGTGTTATGAATTTGTATTATGGTTTCCTGGTCATTGTCCCTGCCTGTCACTTGAGGGAAATGCAGGAGTTGGTGGCTGCAGATCAGAAGAACCAAGTCTACAAAGGAATCATCCACTGGTTATTTAAATCTTCCCGGACAAGGTGGGGTTGTGACAAGGAAAAGAACACAGCTTCAGCAGGAAACCCCCTCACTCTTTCTCTTTAGCCAATTAGCCACAGTGGCTAATAGCAACATAGCTTTGTACCGAGACACAAATCAAGCCAGTTCATATAACGTCGCCCACTGCTGCAAGACTGTCATGTGTTGATTTGAGTCAATGTGAAATGTCCATCCAACGTGCTCAGAAACCTCAGGAGTTCTGAGGGAGGATTGGGTTAGGGCTTTTCCATTGTTTTCTGCTAGCCATAGCAGTGTGACTCAAAGTGCATCCACGTTGTTAATTTTGGCAAAGTAACAATGTATTCAAACCAGCTGAGAGTAAGCTTGAACAAGGCCACTTTAAGGTCTCAACCTATTCATACAGGGGAACAGAACCCTCAGAGTGGGGCTTCAAGACTTGGCTCTTTATTCCCCCAGAAAAACACAGTGGAAGAGAACAAATTAAATAAACTGCATAATTTAACCTTCATGCTCTTTTCCCTGGTTATTTTTTGCTAGTTTGTTCTCTGGTGAAGCTGCTAGCCTTGAAGGCCTACAAATGGATGAATTAATCCAGCACCAGAAATGCTCCCAGCTGCAGCAGCAGTTCAGTGTATCTCTCCCTGCTTGCCCCCTGTTTCAATGTGAGTGCTTTACACCTCAGCATGGGGGTTATTTCAGGTCCTTCATCCTGTCTCTCGCTGTTACATGTCTGACTTGCCTTTGGATGGATGCTTGCCATTCTCCATTGATGAGAGGGGAACCCAAGGACCTTGCTGAGGCAGGACTGGATGCCTGACCCAGATAAAATATGATAAATTCTACTCTGAATCTCCTGAAGAATCTGTCATGACCCTTCTGTCTGCCTTTCATCCAGCTGTTTGCTGTGGGCCTCATGACCTGCAGGTTGCCTTGTGATCCATCACTGTCACTCACACTGCAGTTTATTAGCCCCCGGGGAGGAAAAACTCATTTCTTTTAAAACCAGCCATAATTTGACAAAGGTCTGGCTCTTTTTCAGTTGTCTGCTGCCTGATCCTCTTGTGTGATTTCACCTTTAGTTCTCCCCTGTGGTGGATGCTCTCATGGGTCCGTGGAGGACTCTTCTTGGCAGTGTGTGCTGGCCAGCACCCTGAGGCTCAGCCCTACCAGGTGCGCAGGATGTGCCATCTCCTTCTGTAGTCTGCTGGCCTTTGCCTCTTCTCCCCTGCATGGATAACCTCAGCTGTGGAGGACACCAGTAGACCTGGTCCTGGCCTGTCCATGTGGTTCCAGCCTTTCATGCTGGTGTCCCCGCTCTCCATTGCACGGTGTAATTTGGTTCATGTGTCAGTCTGTCTCCAAACATTCATCCAGTTCTTTCCTCCCCTGTATCCTCTTCTTTGCTCCTGTAAATACAGGGAGAAGTTACTTGTATGAAAGGCTGCATCTGCCCATGCAGACACTGCAATATTGCCAGTCTTCAGACTGTTCAGCTGTTAAGGTAGAATCATGCTACTGCCCTGCCCAACAAAAGTGAGCCATCATCTTGAAACACAAAATGAATTTGTCACATCCTACCTAAGGAATGCTTCTTAAGTGATCTTCTAGGTCCTTTCCAATCTGTCTGATTCTATGATTTTTCTGGAAGATGGTGTGCTTCAGTATGGGGAGCTGAAAAGACTGGGCTATGTGCCATCATCTGCCTTTATATAAAATCACCTTAAGCTTAAAATATTTTATTCTTTGCGAAATATGAGGAAGAGTTGTAAACAAAGAACATTTACAGACAAAAATACAGTGGATAACCTCAGTAAATGATATACAGTATCATCTGGTTTCAAATACTTAAGATGGACAGAAATTTCAAAATAATATGTGAAGATGGGGGCTTTGAAAATTCAATTTTGCAACTTGAACTGATCCTATTTCTTCTTCCATTTTTTCCCTACTCCCAGAATGAGGAGACACCTCTGTAAGGTTTCAGCTGGGTACACAAAACCATCATCCTCCTTTGAGAATTTCTTCCAGGTCTTGTAGCATAGCTCCAGACTTTTTAACAATCTGATTTGAAAAAATCAAAACAAGCCCAACCCAGTTTGAGTGATTCTAGTTCTTGTTAATACTTGTGTTGGTAACTATGTGTTCTGTGTGTTGTGTTTTTAGGTACTCCTTTGTCGTAGCTATGGGATACCTCACATTGTGCCACATAAGCCGAATATACATATTTCATTATGGCATTCTCACTACAGATTTTTCCGGGTGAGTGAGTGTGCAAACTGGTTCCCGTGTCAATCAGTATTAGTTGATTTCAGTAAGTTGTAAGAGTAATTTTTATGTTATCTATGGAGCACCTGCAATTTTCTTTCCCTTAAGCTTTTTATGAGGCTTTTGTTGTGATCTTTGGGGTTTTGTTGGGGTTTGTTTTGTTTTGGGTTTGGGTAGGGTTTTTTTGTCTGTTTGTTTGGGTTTTGGTTTTGTTTCTTAAAATAGGAATAAGCACTGTATGATTTTGGACTGATTCATTGTTTCTACTGTTTTCTTGCTGGAAGCTGTGTAGTTGGGAAGGTAGAGCTTAGCTAGCTAGGTTTCCTTGCAGAGCAGCCTGGGAGTATAAGTCGGGCAGTCTCTCCCTGGAGCTGTAGCAGTGACTTACCTGGCAGATGCTCTGCTCCCTCGTGCTCTGCCCTGAGGAGGGGGGTGGGTTGCTCTCCTTCCAGCTTCCTAGGCACAGCTGTCAGCTCTGTGTCTCCTGTCCCCCATTCTGATTTATCTTGGAGCCCCAGCTGGGAAGGTGTTTCCCAGCCCAGGCCCTCCAGGGTGTGAGGGCAGGACCTGTGCAGGGCTGAGTTGCTGGTGGAGCTGGGTGAGTAACCCAGGCAGAGAGGCAAGAGATCAGCTCAGTTTGTCAGCACTGGCTCTCTCATGAGGCCAGCTTGTGGCTGCTGCTTAAATAGCACAACTTTTTGTATGCTGTGATATGTGTGAAGCAGTTTTCATATACACTGTAGTCTCTGATTTCGCTCAGAGAAGCAGTGGAGGATGCTTTGCGAAGATAGAGACAGCCAACTCTATGTGCTTTGTTTGTGGGAGGAAGGTGTGCTTTTGTGTGATTTGAAACCAGCGTGCTAATCTGTATTCCACTTGTTTAATTGAATGTCTGAAGGCCCAGTAATTAGCAACATACCATGAAAAATTTCTGTAAACTTACACAGTAAGTTTATACATGACTCTTCCAAGTCTCTTTCATCTTGCAGGCACAGAGTAGGAGAATGAAGGTTTTTGCTCTCTTTGTGCATGCGTCTCTCTCTTTGAGGTGGTGGGTTTCAGCATTTAATTAAACTTCAGGTGGCGGAGGGGAAGTTTCTCTCAAACTCCTGAGGGTTTTTTTTATTAAGGAGGCTGCAGTAATGGCAATTTATATGTTTAAAGAAATTTAGTTCTGAAATTTTTTCTGCAGTTATTTTAATACACAAAAGCATGTCCTCAAAGAGCATGACATACCAAGAAGGCTATAAATGGGATTGGAATGCTATAGCTCAGTGTGTGTAAGAGACAGAGACAGAGAGAGAAAAGAGAGAAATGTGAGAGATCATGCTTTTCTGAATACAGTGTTCAGAAATGCACTGTGAGGCATATTAGCTCTCTCTCTCTGAATACATTTAATAAAGATCCAGCTGAGACTGGGGGTGAAAGAAGAGGAATGGTGGTTGTTTGTTATGGATTAGGCAGTGTTCTCTGCTCCCTTGATGAAAAAGTAACTACTCTTATTTAATTATGAGCTTGAGGATAATAATGGCAGTGAAAAAAATGCTTGAACTTACTCTGTTATTTGATTTTGACTTGGTGCTTCAAGATATGCACCAATTCCTAAACTTCAGTCAAAAGTAAAACTGCCAAGTAGTAAACAAGTGGAAAATGTACTATGGATATGAATTGCACCTTCATGGTATATTTTAAAAAGCTAAGAATAAATACAAATACTGTAGTGGTATCAATAAAAACTTGTAATCCAAAGTGTTGAAACCCAGATCACCCTCATAAATCTGTCATAAAACCTGTTTCCTTCAGCTTAAATATGTGCCCATTGGAGCTTTTTGCACATACCTGAGCAGATTTGATGACCCAGAGAGATAAAATATGCTCCCTGGACACAGTTTTGCCATGTATGAACAGCAACTGAGCTTCCTCTTGCTCGTTCTCCCATATTTGATGGTTCCTCATCTGTTGCATGTGGTAATAGGGAATCATTAGGACAGGGCCTGGCTGGGAGGATGGCATTAAAGTTGTCCCTCAGGGTTTCAGAAATGAGTGATACAGAACCACAGGGCTGTGTCCATCTCCCTCCAGCCTCCCACAGTTTTGGGTGAATGTGAACTTGGCGGAATCTTTAAGATGCAACAAAAACCCCATCAGCTGCTGACTTGCCTTTGAGGTTTCAGTACCCCATAAGTCTGGTGATATTTGGTTGCAAGGAGGAAGTTTTAATCCACATCAAATAGGCACATAACCAGTTCTACTGCCATCAGCTTTCCAGTGTCAGTTCCCTGAAGTGACGAGCCAGATGATCATTGAGTGTTTCCCAGCGGCGGTGCTGAAAGACAGATCCCTCATTTCCTCTCTTGGCCTGCCTTGGGCAATTAACAACTTGCACGTATAACCCTTTTGAAGTGTGCTTGTAAATACATTTTTGGGGCGTTTTTACTAATAGTTGGTTGTGCTATTTGTTGGAGCCCTTCCATTTTGACAACAGAGCTTGTAAAATGCAGGTAGAGGTGGAGAGAGCAAGGTAACTTTTGAGTCATATTTAAGCAAACTGAAAAATGAAAGATCAAGCTGTGGCACTTCACTTCCAGGTTATGGAATAAGAAATAAGGGACTCCTTACCTGCTGGTGACTAGTTAATTCTTAACTCTTGAAAAGGAAAGGTTTGATCACTTAGTCCCACTGTCACAACTGTATTCAAGCTGCCTGCAGCTATTTCTTGATTTAAGAGTTTTTAATGTATTGCATAGTACTTAAGGAAAAACTCATGTTTTTTTTTTTTAACTACTGACAGGTTTTAAGGAAAACAATTTCCAGCTTGCTGCACTTCAATTATATTTTTTTTTAAATGTGCATATATTTTATCAAATTTCTTTCCGTTATGTTATTTCTCAAATAAGTGATGATATAATTTAGGAATTTTCTCCTAAAATCCTATTTGTCTTTGAATGCTAATTGTACAGTAACTGAATCCTGTGCTTCCTCCTTAATTCAAATCAATCTTTGAAAGAAACATGCATGTTTTATTTTGCTTGGTTTGCCATGACATTTGTACATTGTACCTGGAAATTTTAACTCTTTCTCTCTCTCATTTCTTCTTCTTTATGCTAAGAGGATTATGCTGGTAAGTTTCCTGCCTATACAACTTTATAAAAACTGTAATAATATCATACAGTTTGTGGTTTTTTCCCTTTGTATTACAGGCTCAGCCTGAGTATAGCATATGATATCTTTAAGGAAAATTAATTTAAAATAAGGAATCTTGATTCTGATTTTTGGAAAGTAGTAATAGATAGGGTTTCAGTCTAGCAAGCTGCATGACCGAATGCCAGATGCACATGATCATCGAGATAAAAATCAGAAGGTATGGAACTTGTGTCTGTTTCAATCCTTTGCTTGATTTGGGCTGTAGAGCTTTTTAGTTTCCTCTTTAAATTCTTACAATGTCTGAGCAAAATTTCCTAGTACAGCAGGTTATGCAGTGAAATGTCAGAGAATGATCATGCATACAGGAGTTTCTTTCATATATGAGCAGTGGCTGAGAGATCTGGGGTTGTTTAGCCTGAAGAACAGGAGGAACCTTATCACACTTTACAACTGCTTGAAAGGAGGTTGTAGCAAGGCTGGGGTCAGTCGCTTCTCACATATAGCAAGTGACAGGACAAGAGGAAATGGCCTCAGGATATGCCAGGAGAGGTTTAGATTAGATTTTAGGAAGAGTTTCTTCATGGAAAGTGTTTCCAAGCATTGGAACAGGCTGCTCAGGGAAGTGGTGGAGTCACCATCCCTGGAAGTGTTCAAAAAAGATGCAGTTATGGCACTTGGGGACATGGTTTACTGCTGAAGATGGCAGTGCTGGGTTAACAGCTGGACTCAGTGTTCCTAAAGGTCTTTTCTAGTCTTAATGATTCTATGATTCTTGTTGTCATTCCTTACAGAAGAGAAACTCAGTTTGTGAAGATCACCACCCACACTGGCACAGTTTTCCATCTTCTATTGGTCTTAGAGAGACCATAGCTGAAGTACCTGGGAGACTTCAGCGGTTTTCCTCCCCACGTGTCAAATCTGTAGCTCTTACACAAGTGCTTTGGTGGACATCACTCTCCAGACACCACCTCTGTTTGCCCTATCCCAAAGGCAAACGGAGCAGCAGCAGCATTCTCAGCAAACCCCCCTAGAAAGGGATGATCGTTGAGAGAGCCTTCTCAAAAAGCCATATACATAGGCAGATGATTCAGTAACAAGTGTCACTTCAGGCAGTGAATTTTTGCTGGGTGGTGCTTTGTTGCTGCTTTTTTCCTCTCTCAGTGGCTTCTAGTTTCAACCACAAAAGGAAGGAATAAAAGTACAACAGCCGTTTTTCACAAAGGAAATACATTTGCTGATGAAAGCAAAGATAGATGTTACCATGTGAAAACACAGAGCAGAAATGTTGTCTGGTCCTGCAAGTTCAGTTGGTTATTTTTATTTTCTTGTCTTCTAAATGTACGACATGCAGTACATTGCTGCAGTCTCTGTTCCTGCAGTGCTGGGTATCCTTGGTGTGCAGCTGGTCCCCCAAGGCACTGCAGCAGGGCAGGTGCAGGGTGAGTAAGGGGGGGTCAGTCTGTTTTCCATGCCTGCTTGCTGCTTTGCTGCTCTGCTGGGTGCTTGTCCACTGGAAACAGCCCTGAGATCACTTACCACTGGAGCCACAGGAGCCCTGCAAGAATTGGTGTGTGGGAACTAGGCAGAATTCAAGCAGGCAATCACTACTAGAGAGCTCCATGTATCTAGTACATCCCTGGACACTTCTCCAGAAGTAAACACTCTTTTAAGTGAAATGCTTCTACCATGAAGGCTTAAGAAATGCTGCTTGGGAGCTTTCACACACAAACACACACAAAGGCAACACATCATATGAAGGAAATTGTAAGTTGCTTTGGAGGCGGCAAGTGTGTTTAGTGAAGTGTTTTTCCTCTGATGTACTTCAGTACTTCTTCCTTTTACTGTTAAAAGCAAAAGTACAAGCTCACTGCCAGCTTGTCCATCCCCTTGCCAGCAATGCTTACTGTCACAGCAGGGTGTGACTGTGTGAACTTCTTGTCACAGCTTCAGCACTGCAGAGGTAACCCTGAAATACATGTTCGCTGTTTTGGAGTCTTGTCTGCTATGAGCCTTTTGACTCCACCTCCTCTCTTAGTGAAATCAGGTCAGTGGAAACTATTTCTAGCAAGCGTGTGCCAGACTTCTCCACGGGATTACCTAAGGTCAAGCAGACTGTGCTTGGAAACCGTCTTTTCTCTCGTAAGCATCTGAACTTGCTCAGTGCAGAAGCCAGCCTGTGATGCAGTGAGGACCCCCACAGCAGTCTACAAGCAAAACATCTTTACTTCCACTGACCTGTGCTTCTGGCAAATTTATTGCATTGGGGCAAGCAGTATTTAAACATTATATTCACTGATATATTTTCATTTAGAAGGTTTATTTAGGGGAGTAAACCCCTCTATTGAGCATTCTCTGTAAACTGTTTTATCTTAGTCTTGTGTTATTTTTTCAAGACATCTAATGTCAGATAAACAAAAAACCAAAGCTGTCTTTACCTTATGTTAGATGCCTTGAAAAAGAAAATTGTCCCTGGGTCAATTTCTTGATTTTTTTTTTAAATTAAAAGTTGGCCACTATGGTTTTTGTGTAGGAGGTACAGCATAACTACAACCTAAGATTAAACTCATAGCCAATATATAAAACACAGGAAGGGAGGGGAAATCACACTACACATAAATCAGATTCTGTGTTTTTGTGGTAGTTTGTAACTGTAGTGCTTAATAGGACAGGTGGAGAGAGTGTGGAATCACCGCTCAACATGTGGCTGCAAAGCAATCACTAGGTGTTCAAATGTGATGCATTGCAAGTTGTTTAGGCTTCTCAATGTGTTTTATTTCAAATGCTTCCTTCCTAGGGATAAGTCTTTGTGCTTCATCTGTAAGTGCAAGTGTAGTAGGTAGATTTTCTTTTTGAATTCAACCTAATTGCTCCCCTTCAAAAACCTGTGCATCGTAAAATTTGGGAGTAAGAAAAGGGATTGGGAGCTTTATAGTTTTGTTAACTTCCCTTCTTATTTTTAGCACTATTGACTTTTTCCAGTGGAGTATAAGGGTTAAAATAATACCATGTTGGAAACAGTTGACTATATGTGATGTGGTGCTGTATTTAATGTATTAACTTACTCAATGTTTTATTGCTCTTTAAAGTTACAGCTTGCCTGAGGGGCTGAATAGAAATGGCAATTCGATACTCTGGTATTTCAAAGTTTTAATAATCAAAATTCACATGTTTAGGAATTTGTGATTCTTCCCTCCCCCCTACCCGCCCTTAACAGAGAGTTCCAGTAATGTCATTATTTTGTTGTGCTCTGCCTTTTGCTGCAGCAAAGACATGGTCCCCCTGAGATCAAGTCAGTGAGGGGAGAGGAGGGAGGAAGATGCTCCTTGTTCACCTGAAAATTGCTTATCCTTTGTGTGAAGTGTTGGCTGATACCTGACACTGATTTAATGAAAGATTTAGTGTGTGTCATCCCATTGCCACTCTACAGCAGTTTTCCACCTTCCTGAGTAGGGTAGAAAAGAGATCACAGAATCATTTAGGTTGAAAAAGACCTCTGAGATTGTCAAGTCCCACTTATGACCGATCACTACCATGTCAACTAGACCATGGCATTGAGTGCCACATCCAGTCATTCCTTAAACACCTCCAGGGACAGTGACTCCACCACCTCCCTGGGCAGTGCACTCCAACGTCTAATCACTCTTTCTGTAAAAAATTTCCTTGGATGTCTAACTTAAACCTTACCTGGTGCAGCTCAAGGGAAGAGACCAATTCCCACCTGGCTACACCCTCAGGAAGTTGTAAAGAGCAGTAAGGTCCCCCTGAGCCACTTTTCTCCAGACTAAACAATCCCAGCTCCCTCAGTCACTCATCATTGGACTTGTGCTTCACACCCTTCCGCAGTCCATTGCCCTTCTCTGGACATGCTGCAGCCCCTCAATGTCCCCTGAATTGAACTGAACCCAGGATTGGGGGTGCAGCCTTGCCGGTGCTGAGTACAGAGGGACAATCACTGCCCTGCTCCTGCTGGCCATGCTATTGCTGATACAGGGCAGGATGCCATTTGCCTTCTTGGCCACCTGGGCACACACTGGCTCTTGTTCAGCTGGCTGTTGACCAGCACACCCCAGGTCCTTTTCTGCTGGGCCACTTTCCAGCCGCTCTGGAAAATACATATGCCATGTAATATAATGATGTCAGGAGGGAGAACAGGAGGTAGCTAATGATACCTCCTTCCCTCTCACCTTGACAGACATGTCACTTCTGTTATCCCTTGTCTCCTCTGGAGCTGGGAGATTTGAGGGAGAAAGACTGTCCATCTTTTCTGATGAAAGTGCAGGAAAGGCTGACTTGTTCTGTTGGCTTACAATGTGCCATCAATGAGGCAATGACTTCCTAATATAGATGAGGAGAGCCTCTCTCGTCTGTGTTTACATGTAGTATGACTTCAGTGCAGGCTTTACTCCTGCTGCCCTTGGATTGTTTGCATTTTGGTTCTCTCTGGTTTACCATGGGGGCCTTGTCTAAGACAAGTGTCTAAATTTAGACACTTGAAGTCATACGCTTTTGGCTCAGAGCCTGAGGTTTAAAGTTACCCACTTCAATATTGGCGTGAAGTCCTTGCCATAAGAAACATATGCAACAAACTGAAGCAATTTGAACCAAGTGTTAATGTTCCCCCATAAAGCTAAAAATGTCAAATACTTTCAAAATAAAAATTTGTGTTTATTGCAGTAAAACTGCTTGATTCAGTGACAGCCTCTGTCTCTCCTAAGGATTAAAAAAAAAATCTGCCTTTTCATATGCTTAAAGGATTAGGATTTATGTATCTTTGAAAGCAAAGCTAAATTTTGTGGGAAAATCTACTTTGAGAAACAGGATGTTGAAGATAATGGTAAAAACAGCTTATAAATCACTTTTCTTGAAAGCTTAATTGGAATAAAGTTTAGAATGTTTGACAATATTGCTGGAAGGTGAAAAGTCATTGTAGAATTTGTCCATTCCTTGGCTACTATCAGTGGTCTAGGTGACCCAAGAAGATCTGCTGTACAAACCTCTCTGTTACAATTGTATTCAAGTTCTGTGTGTATTTAAGCCTATTCTGAATTTTTTGTGCAAACTTTTTTAAATTGGCAGTTCAAGTCAGTACTTCTGAAATGATAAAAGCAGTTTCTGATTAAGTAATTGGCTGATATTGCATGTTCTGGTTTTGAGTAGAAAATGCAATTTACCCACACAGAATTACTTGTGGACTCTTGGAAAAGATCAACCATGTTAAGTGTTAAAAAAAAAGACCACTTAAAATGAAAGAATGTCTCTTGCCAGTATTTGTGTGTTTAACATCCTCAGCCTATGAATTATCTTGAGAATCTGTTTGATTTATATTAGTGGGATAATCAGGTTGTAAACAGTTTATCTTAGCCATTGGATTCACATTTGATTGTAATCAGTAGGTTGATTTAGTTAAGGATGATCCAGAATCTCTAGAAAATCTCTGTAGAACATAAATATTTGACTGTAATTTTAGACAGAGACATCACTGAATGTAAGTTCCACTTTTTTTTCTTTACCTTGAGAAATCTGTGAGACAAACACAGTGCCTGAACTAAAAAAAAACAAAAACCAAAAACCCTCAACTTTTTTCTTTTACTGTGTTCCAGAAAATATATTACAGTAGTTAAAATGAACAGCTGTAGTGTTTGGCACAATCATACATGTCTCTTAAAAAAGTTCCATATTGTGGTCAAACTGTGTAAATAGTTAAATCAATGTGTACAAACTCAAGTTTTCATTTCCAGGTTGAAGACATCATTTGTGTTTAAACAGAAACCTCCATCTGCTTAATGTTCTTAATTTATTCTCAAATGGAGAAACAACCCATTGTATTAATCCTCAGTGAAGACAGATCTCTTTTGTGGGACTGGTTTTACATACATTCATCACAACTAATGCTTTTAAAATAGTGGTGTATCCTCATCACCCATTCCCATCTAGTGGCCATTGTGGTTGCAAGAGATCTGGGCAGCCTGTGCTGGTGTCCCCAGTAGCAGAGAGACAGGGAGAAGCAGTGTGAGGGGGTGCTCATCCCTTGCTTTGCCTGCCATGGGTCCTTCCAGGTTGCAGATGCTCAGCGCCAGGTTTCGTGTTTAGGGTGTCACAGCCGATGGAGGAACTGGTCAGTTGCCCCCATGGTTTTCCTCCCATCTTTCTTCTTACCTCCCTCTAAATGCTCTTGGCTGTGTCCTTTATCCTTGTGGGAACCAGCTCCTGATGCCACCAAGCTGAGTTTAGTCTTTTTCCCCATTCCTTAGGTGCATCAGCTCACATTTGCCTTCAGTGCCAAGAAGCTCTGTAAAGTTGGAATTGGGAAGTGTGAGTGGCCCTACTGGGAGTAGTGGCTATTTCTATCTTTCGTGTTTAGTTGGCACCAAAGCTGCTGGGTGGCTGCAAGCCTGGCTCAGGTACAATCAGCTCCTTTTTCCAGGGGCTCCAGATCCCACATGCCTGTACACTCCCATTTGGGTGGTATATCTTGTACAGACTGTTCATAATGCAGATGTGTGGCCAGTAAGCAAGTGGGAAACTGCTGTGCTGACAGCTATTCTGGTATTTGCACACAGTCCTAATTGATAGAGCTATTCATGTGGGGAAATAAGCATCTGTATCTGCAGAGTCAACATTTTTTTAGGGCACTGAGGAGACAGACAATTGGAGAGTAACAAACAGTAAGAAGAGCCAGAGTTGCGTTACAGCAGCACTGCTGTGTTCTAGTGTTTCATTGTATGGGGCTTCAGTTTGATCTTTGCCTGAAAAGAAGCTCAGTGGGCTGCAGAAGCTGGTGTTTCCTGGTGGTGTAATTTCTTCTGAACTGCAATTTGCACTGCTGCACGATAGGAAGATATGAAATAAGGCTTTGTGTGCACTTAGCAATTAAAAATTCCAGTGCATGTTACTGTGGGGTTGTTTTGAACCCAGGCAATTGTCTTATGCCTGGGTGCCTCCTTCAGCTTTAATTGGATGTTTTCCACTGGTTGCTAATAGTTATGCCTTTTAAAGGCACAAAGACATTCAGTGAGAAAATTGGGAAGAATTTGTATTACAAGACACGTAACTGTTGTTTCTGTCTTTGTTATAGTCCGCTGATGATAATTACACAGAAGATCACAACACTTGCATGCCAGCTACATGATGGTAAGAAAAGGAATCTCTTCCCATGTCCTGAAGACAGCCTTTATATACCAGTGAATTCTATGGTTGATTTATGGAGTGAATGAATGTAGTTCAGTGAGTTGTTCCAAATGAAGAAGAAAAATGCTTTATGGAGGAAAAATAAGAAGCTTAAAGTTTTGATCAGTTTTCAGGATCAAACTGTCTTTGCAATATCAGAGACAACTGTTTTCCCTTTTGGGTATTCTGCTTCCTTGGGGCCCAATTTGGATTTTACCTAGTACCAGTATCTCCTGTTTAGATGCTACAGTGCATCTCCATTAAGTTCTCTGAAGCTGTTACCAATTCTCAGAAGTCAAGAGCTGATGGTACAAACATTCAGTCATTAATGTTAACTTAGCAAAAAATATGCTAGCGCTGATCTATGCAGTGGTAATATACTCCATGAGTTGTGAGAGATAGAATTCAGTAGTTTTTCCCCAGTGCAGAGAGAAGCACAGTTGCAAGCAAAATAACATTGTCTTCAGTCTTGTGCTGCGCTGTGACAAAGAGCACTATTATTTCCCAGTAAAACGCCTGTGTCTACTACAGTGCAAAGGCTAAAAATGTCACTTGTCATCAGCAGCATTATTGCTTGTGCCTACTGATGATGCAGTGAGAATTTCTGATGGTCTGAAGCCCACTACCTTACAAGCTGTGGGTGACTGAATAAGTGCCTTGCTATAGAGCTGTTGTGAGCAAGGATTTAGGTGATGGCACACACGGGGGTCTGGCATTGTTTGTAAGCCAGGTTTGCACAAGTGAATCTAATGCTTTTATCTGGGTATAACAGGTACAGGTGGAAGCTTGGATAACTGACCATGTTGTTGGCATTCATGTTGCTGAGGCTTATCTGCTACTGTAAGTTGGCTCAGCTCAGGTATTGCTGCAATTCCACAGCAATGTGCAGCCAAGGTACACACCTAGGATGTTGAAGGTAAAAGATGAGACAGAAAAGAAAAAGACAACAGCAGAGGCAGAAGCGTTCTAAACAGACCAGAAATCCTACAGATTAATGATGGTGGAAAAGGCTCATTACATTGCATACATCCATATATGGAGCAGTTGATCAAATGAAGGCAGCTTGCAGTTCAAGCATCAGTGGCAAATTTGTATTTGTAAAAATTTAACACAGCTGTCCGTAAATGGAAACAGACAAACAAAATACCCAGTCCTTTAAGTAATTAAGTGTTAATTGTTTCTCTGAAATTCAGGCCCTCCCAGTATTTACAAACTGAAACAGTGGAGAGAGAATGTAAATGAGCAGCTTATCAGCAATCATTTTGGGATGTGGGTCCTGTGTCTGTATTGGTAATTATGGCCAGTATGTTTAGAACAGTAGTGTCAATTGGTGCCAAGCCCCTGATCTTCTGGGGGTGTGCACGTGGAGCTGTGCACATAGCGCTGTGCACACGCTCCACACCAAGTGCTGACTCGTCCCGTGTAGTTCTGCTGAAGCCAGTGGAATTCCCTGCAGTATGTGCAGCTCTAGGGTGAAGGTTTTGAGGTATGTGCTATAAGCAGTATCTGTTTACCACTGGCCATGACACAAGATTTTTCCATCGTTTTCCTGGGACATTGAGTCTGTGCACTACCTCTGGCCCCAAAGGTCTTGTGCACTCAACAGGAGGTCACCCTTCCAGTCTGGACTTGTACAATTCCAGTTTATTACTGATGTGGATGTTTAGGCTTTCTCCAGCGGCAGGCTGCTGGGCTGCTCGTTCACACCAGAGGAGCTTCTGTTCCCTGAGTGCCTGTTTGTCTTCCCCTGACCACTCCTCCTGCTGTGAAATGCTCCATTTCTCACCAAGGAGCCAGCGGGAGGCTTGTGCTTAAATGAGCCAGCGGCTTCTGGCAACAGAGGTTTTTCCAGCCCAGGACAGTTTGTAGAGGCTGTTGGGGGTCGCAGCCAGTCGGTGGCATTGCCACTTCCATTGTTTGTGTGGGAAGGCTGCTCTTCCTGACAGTGTAGCCAGGGTGAGAAAGGGAGAATGAGCTAAGGAACTGGGTAAAGAGGTAGCATGGAACTTGACATAAAAGTTAGGGATTGAAATGTATTAAAACCACTTATTACAAAGAAATTTTGAAATTATTACTTTAGGAATTTATTTGTGGGGTGCAATCATAAGGCTTTGGGAATAGCTTTTACTGTTAGTGTTTTGGAAAGATCTAATATGTCTTTTCTTTCCAGGAATAGGGCGACAAGCTGAGGAACTCACTGCTGAGCAGAATCGGCTTGCTGTAAAGTAAGGATGTAACTACTGGAGTGATTTGTGTTTAATTTCTGCCAAAGAAGTTGACTGTTTAGATTGTTTGTTATTTGTTCTTTTGTCTGGGTTGGTTCTTTTTTTTCATTACAATGTCAAGGACAACATAGTGGCCCAGACATGGAAATGTTTCCTGCTACTTTTCAGTCCATGAGATACCAAAAGTCCTACATATTTTTTCTATTTGCTTGAGAAGTTTTGTTTTTGTAATGCTGTTGTCATTACCCTCCTTACACAAATATACTTTCTCCCTTATATTCCTTTTTTCTTCAGTTCAAGACCTCTGCCTTTATCACCTGTGCTGGTCAGCACTGAAGTACTTGGCAATGTCTCATAAATATATACTTAAATATATACTCCACGTGCAACATAACAAGTCTTTGCTGTATTAACTCTTTTAAATTCAGGCTAAGACTATACTATACAAACTTGTTGGCTGTTGTCTTCATCTGATCTGTGATGTGCTATTTTTCCAAGTAATTACTCCTCCCCTGTCAACAATCCACTGCATAGTAAAAATCCATTTTGGTTTGAGTCTGACAGTTCAAGTGATGCTTTTCTTTGCCATAATTTTTGAATACTGGATTTTTTTTTTTCTGGTCTCCCTCCATAATGTTAATCCGCCTAGGTCTCCATGTTATGTAACTTCTCATTTTTCATATGGAGAGAGCACTTCTTTGAGCACCTTTTTCCCCTAGTTTGTCTCTCAATACAAATGCAATATGGAGTTGAATTTGTGAGTATTTTGTTGTTGTTGGGTTTTTTTTGTTTGTTTTTAATGAAGAATTAGTGTTACAGAATTACTCTCAGAACCATAACTACTTTTCACCATGATATGTTTGTTATGGCCAAGGAAATTATTTCCTTAATTTCCAAGGTAGAAGATTCAGCCATCAGAAAATCTGCCTATGTACTTCAGAAAGTAAAGGAGTCATTTCTTGAAAAGCAAAACTCTTGTAGGTAGCTGTGACCCCATAATATCTATTTTTAAAGGTCACAGCATAATTTTTAATTGCACTGAGTCCTTAATTCTAGTTAAATTCTCACTAAACAGGCTTAGTTTTTTTTTTTTTTTTCTTGTACAGTAGATGAGTTCATATTAGAAAAGAAGATGCCAATAGCTTAAGTGTCAGTGGCAGACAAGTCATAACTGAAGAGTTTTAAATCCCCTTTGGTAATACAGCCTTTTGTCTTCCCTCCTGTTCTTGGTCTGTTTTTGTTTCTCACTCATCCTCTGTACATTCCTTTGTGCATTGCTCATGTCTCCCCACCCAACAATGTGCAGAACCCAAGCTGAAACTAATGACTTTATTTTTAATCTTACTGTAGAGCTAGGAAGCCCACATCATGGACCTGTTTTTGCAGGACAGAAAGACGACTCTTACCCGGAATTGTTTGCTCCATCTTAGTGTGAAATGCTTTCACCAGAGAACATACCATTCAGGCACTAACGTCTACAATAACCAGTCGGGTGAATGCAGAAAATCCTTGCTAATCTAACTGTTTATTCAAACTAATTCCACTTCAGAATAGAAGTAGGCAACAGAAAATGTTTAGCTGTTGCTTAGTTTTTCTGCTAGAAATTTGTTTTAAAGAATTTTAAGTGTGTTTTGGTTATGCGTGTCCATCTGTGTCTTGGGCAGGAGAGCCCTCAAGCACTGTGCCCAAGTTTGTGTTCTCATCTGAGGGCTCCATGTTTACTTGAATGGTAACAATTAAGACATTTGTGGAGAGCACTCACTCTAATGCAGTGCAGAACACGGTGCACAGTTTGGATGTTGGCATTTTCTGCCCCATAAAAACCTCAAGCCTAACAATTTACAAATTACACTACTGCTGAGAGACCTTTGCATCTTTCTTTTTCCACTCTAATGATCTGTAGCAAGAACAGTGGATCTTCTTAATTTTATATCAAATGTACAGCCCTAGAAGGAACTGGTGGGATATGCACTTGAAAATGGAAAAAATTAATGTGACTTTCATCTTCAGCCATCTTTCAATTAATATTTTTCCCCCACTTAGTTCCTTTTCCTGTTCATGATGCAATACAGGCAATTACTTCCTTTATTTGAACAGTAGGAGAGAGTGCTTATTCATTCTCTTCCTGTATGTCTCACATGACACTTCCCATTTTTTGAAAGGCTGAACTGAAGGAAGGTGAGAGCTCCTCCCAGAACTGAGAACCCTGGTTTTAGAGACTCCCTGCCCTGTGGTTTGTATAACAAGGCAGTATGGTTCCTGACATCCTGGACAGATGTCCAAAACCAATTACCAGCTTCTCACTCCTCGTACTGTCCAAAATGGACAAATTTATTACTGTTTTTAGCTGAAAAGTTTCTAACTTTTCAAATCACTAGCATTACTTCACCTGTAGTTTAAGTACTTCCATGTTACCTTTGCTCTGACTGCCGTCTACCAAACATCACCAGAATATGATAGGCTGTGTTTTATCTTCCCCAGAACAGATCTAGAGAGCTTTCAGCTGGGGGGAAACGGGCAGGAGAGAGGTGAGGACTGAGGCAAACAGTGTGACAAAAAACATTGGTGAAACCCTTTGATATGTTTTACCTTGTGTTGTTTTTATTTTTTTTTTAATTTGTTCTATTGTGTGTGGCTGATTTTTCACAGATCAAGACCTTCTTTACTGGAGTATTTAAGTTATCTCCTCAATTTTATGAGCATCATAGCAGGGCCTTGCAGCAATTACAAGGACTATATCGCCTTCATTGAAGGGAGGCATGTGCACATGAAACTGTTAGAAGTGAACTGGAAGCAGAAGGGTTATGACAAACTTCCTGATCCTTCTCCAACTGTAAGTTTTAAAATGACAAAGATTGATTGCAGGGGGCAGGAAAGTACAGCTTTGTACATGATTCTCATAATTAAAAGCTAAGAAGAAAAACCAGTTTGGGGTTATCTTGCCAGTAAAGGTTACAGTGAGTTTTTTCTGTCAGTGGCTGCTGTTTTTATCACAAGGTCAGGGGTGAAGGGGCTAGCGAATTTGCCAAATGGGTTTGCCATGCAGAAAGGGTCAGTTGTTAATGGGTATCCTTTGTGCAGCAATGGGAATGGGCTGCAGCTTCTGACAATGACAAGTTGCAGTTGAGCTCCAGACAGAAGAGGAAATATCAGAAAAACAAAAAAAAGTCAAATCTCCCCCATAGTGCAGGGGATGTTAGAAGTACATGAACCACTGCTAATCAGAAGGTGCAGCCTGTCCAGGTGGTTTGCAAGAGTACACTTTACGCACTTTAAGATGACTCAAGAGGTGATTTTTCCACATCGTTTTAACAGTGATCTGGTTTTATATTTTTTTAATATTATTTAAAATTTTCTTAGAAAATAGCCTTTTTGTAAAGCAGGATAGTGTAGCATGAGGTCCAGATTTTCTCTCTTACCTTAAGGTGACACAGAAAGTGTAGCTTTGTGAATGTGTGCAGGATGCCTCCGCTGAAGTTGAGCATGTGCTTTTGTATAATGATTCCTTTTGTACACATTTGTCTTTCTACTGACCCTAGTGGTGATAGTTCTGATTTACATTACTCTGACTAAGGTCAGAATAAGGCCTATATTGTGGAGGATGCAAGTCAGGAGAGAGTATTAAAATCTGAATAAAAAACAATTTCACATTACTTTACTCCAGAATTTGGAGAACATATAAAAATAGATCAAAAATCAAAAGGATAAAAAAATACATGGTTGTTTTAATAGTGTATTTCATTTTTATTAGCCTTTTGACAACATGAGTCAATTTTCACATGATATCCAAGTGCCAGATTACTTTTTAATTACAGCTGGATCAAGAAGGGTTTATCCATGGTGTGTATTTGCAAACAAGCTTTGAACTACTGCAATGATTGTCAATAATGGTGTGTAGGAAGCTAGGGAGCTGGAATAGACAGCGTGTGGCAGAGCACATACCCTGTATTGTGCGTGCAAGTGTGCTGTAACAACACAATGCTTTTTGGACAAATTATTTTTAGCAAGACTTCTGGGTAGTAGCTGGGTAGTAAGACCTCCTGTTGCACAGAATATCAGTGCTTTTGGCTTCCAGGAGGAACCCAGTCTTAAGTTCCTGGAGGGGACAGTACATTTAAAGGAGATTTCTGCTTTCCACTGTAGGGCTTGGTTTGTTTCCTTTCCCATTTAGAATCTCCACATGCTGATGTAGAGTCTGTCATGAAGTTCATCACTGATTTTGACTTGTGACTGTCCTACCTATCTACAGGTAGTTGAGTAAATAAAATTAAACTAGAGCTGTGACTCTGTCCTTCTCTTGGTCACGTCTTCTAAATTAATTAGTATCAGCTTTGTCACTGGTAACTTTAATGGTTCTTGAAGCCCATTGTTTTTGTATGTCATGAGCACTGCCTTGTTCTTCCCCTTAAGCAAAGGTTTCTAATGAATGTTTCATTGTTTGTGCTTTTTAGGGAGCAGTGATGTACAAGCTGTGTATCACACTGGTATCTCTCATTTTATTCTTGACACTTACCAAGAACTTTCCTATGGCATATATTATTGATAACGAATTTCTTGATAAAACTCCCTTCTTGTCAAGACTTGGTTACCTGTATGTTGTAACACAGGCAGCAAAACCAAAGTATTATTTTGCATGGACGTTGGGTAAGTCTGGCTATATTATGTACTTTTGTGTGTAGCAAATAAGTTCCTAAATGGGGGAGGAGGTCTGAAACCTGGGATGGGGGGAAATAAAATTGTCCCTAGACCTGTAGTTCACGTGGGAGATGTACTCCTTTAGGCAGCGGACCCTGTGCTTGTTGGGGGGCTGATGGTAGGCCTTGTCTCTAAAGCACTGTGGGGTCCTGTATACACCTTGGCTTTAAGCAGTCCAGAGAAAAGATTGGAGAAGCGTGGGGAGCAAAGGAAGTGTTGGGAAGGACCAAAATGTCTGCAAGGAAAAGGGAGAGGAGAAGTAAGAGGACTCACTGAAGAGGGAAACAATTTTTTTTAGGAGCCAGCGAGACTGGTGGTCAAAATAATCTTTTTGCATTTTACCTTCTTCTTTTACAAGTCATGTTTCACCATCTATGTGTGAAGAGTCAAATCCTTTAGGCCAGGCTGAAGATCTCCTGGATTTTTTTTTGCTGGTATTACAAGACATTGTGTGTAGGGGAGATCCTGGAAGTCCAGCAAGGAATGCATGCACCTTAAAGCTGAGCAGGGTGTCACTGACACAGGATGGAAATAGCCAGGGAGATTCATTGTGAGGCTGTGATTAAACTGCTGGGAATAAAACTGTCAGATTCAGGGAAGGCAGCCAGGACTGGCATGTGTGGGATGGAAAAGGCTTTGAGATAAAGAATGGCTTGCTCACAAACTTACTTTTGTGGGATCCAGTGTTAAATTGTTGCTTCCATTTTTTCTGGCATTATGGTTAACTGGAAGGCCATTATTAAAGAGATAAACTGAACTTGCATTTGTGACAAGACCAAGCTGCAGAGGCTCTAGAAATGTCTTACACATGAGGCAGTTAGCAGAAAAGTATGCATTGCATAGTGGAGGGTGAGGCCTCCTCTATTCACATCCCAAATCCAGGCAGCAGAACAGCAGGCACTTTATCCTTTTTTTGTCCTTTCCCAGTTTTGCTCCCGGTGGCATGGCCCAGAGCATTACAAAAGCCCTGCTGAAACGGGCCAATAAATGCGTCCTGTCCTCAGGACAGGACAGGCACACTATTGTGTGGGAGCTGCACCACCGAGATCTATGGAAAGAAAATTCGGCTTTTCACTGGGATAGTTCTGGGAACACAGCTGCAAACCTAACCCTGAGCTGTCAGTGAAACCACTTTGGGTCCGAGTGCCTCCAAGCAAGGAGCTGTGAAAGCCATACCCAGCCTGAGCAGTTCCAGCCTGCTGGTGGGGATTCGGGTCTGTGAGCAGCTCGAGGCGCACAGTTGTGACTTCCCTGTGCTTCACACCGTGCTCTGCAGACAGCAGCCTGGGAAGCAAAAGGCCGAGGGGGCTGCTATACAATTATTGCTCATCCCATGATTCCTGGTGTCTTGGTTTTGGCCAAGAAACACTAATTATTTGGTCCCTGCTACCCTTGGAGCAAGGAGGAGCAAATCCAGGAGTCCACTGCTCTGGGGGTTGGTTGTGTGCAGCTCCAGTCTCTGAGATTGGGCAGGATCTTCTGGCCAGCTTCAGGCAGGGTTGTTGTTTATTGTTGGAGTGTTTTTTAAACAGGGAGAAAATTAAAACATGAAGAGGTTTCTTTCCATCAATAAAATCTCTCTCATTTAGGAAAGTGGAAAACAAAACAGAAAAATTCAGGTTACAGAAGGCTGCTTGTTTATTTATTTATTATTAGTCTTGTTGCTGGTAATGAGGTTCCCTCCCTAGTTTTGTGCACTAGGGAGGGCTTCTCCATGAGCTTGTGCCTGTACTCACAGCATTTACAAAGTAAAATCAGTTTTCATTCTTGGGGAAGAAATGCTGACCTTTTTAAAGAATAACCAGGCTTGTATTTTGTAAATGACCTGGAAGGAAAAGCCTAACCTGTATTTGCGTTTCCTTTTTTCTTCCAATGATCCTCAGTGTTGGCTGCAACTAGTGATCCAGAGACAATGAATTCTCCCTTCTGTTTTCTTAGTACTCCAAGTAGGTGTTTCTAGCAGGGGCACTTTGAAATCAGAATCTTGAGACCCAGTGATGAGGTGACTCCCAGGCACTCTGAGAGGGGAGGTGGTTGACAAGGGTGCATCAGTGTGTAATGCCTTCTGTTATCCAAGCTTTTACTTGCTTTAAGGTAGCTACGTGTGTAACTGAAGTTACTCGATATTTGGTTCATAGAGATGTTGAGGCACTTTAGTGAGGCACTCAGCAACAGGATTAGCAAAAGGCTTTGTCTGCAGAATTCTGAATGACAGTCTTAATTAACATAGCCATGTTGGAGCTCTTAATAGAAATAATAAGCATGTCTTTGAGATATTAAATTTTTTTTTGAATTCTGGAAAATGCTGTGACATCCAGGTGCCCTTTTGAGAAAATTGCTCATTCATTTTATGGTAATATCTGTCTCAGATGAATAATAAAGGCCAAATAATAGGAAAAGTGATTTATATTCGTTGGGTTTTTATTATTTTATTTCTTCTGCACAAGGAGTAGCTAGTCTTTCTTCTTGAGGAAATTACTCTTGTGTAGCCTTATAGTAATGCCCTTTTGCAAAGAAGAAGCTTCTCCTAGAGAGGTTGCTAAATCCTACAAAGCTGGCTTGAATGTTTGTTTAGTACCATACTGACTTGTAAGAAAACATGTCTCTTCCAGCAGTCTGATTTTGACCTGTTTTGCTTTGACATTGCAGCAGATGCAGTCAACAATGCAGCTGGTTATGGATTCAGTGGAGTTGATGAGAGAGGCACTTTCCGCTGGGACCTGTTGTCCAATTTGAATATCTGGAACATTGAGGTGAGATAAAGGAGTGGCTGCATTGGCATAATTTTACAGAAATGAGCATGGTAATGGGTGAAAGGAAAGTAAATCTATGCTACCAGGCTGCTTCTCTTTAGCACGAAGACATTTTGTATTTTATCTTCTGGACAGTTAAAATTCATCTGTCTCACAGGCTTCCTCATGCTCTGTATTCAGGTTGTATTTCTAAATAGTTTTGTGAGGTCTAAAAATAATGATGTCAGATATTTAATAAATGAGCAGTCAATTACTGTAGATTGAGGCTGAGCTCAGTGGGTCAGTAAATTGTTTGCAGCTATGATTCTTCACCATCTGTGGTGTGTTCTGTTTATTTACTTCTAACAATCTTTCACTTTTTTAGCCCAGTTGAGATGAGTGGTGGTAGTGAAAGAGGCTGCCACAAGTGGCACAGACACGTGCAAGGGCTGAATTGCCTCTGGTACATGGAGAAAAACAAGTAGGAGACATAACAAGCACAAACCAAGCGATCTGAGTGGGAGCTGACAGGGGCACACAGAACTTAGGTGGGTGCTGGTCTAGAACTCCATGCAGAGAGTCACATTGTTTTTCAAAACATCTCTCACTCCTTCCTTGTGACTGCTGCATACTTTTAAGATCCATTAGCCTTTTGAAAACTATTCATGTTTGTGTCTCTAATGCAAAAGATGGGCCATATAATTTGTTTGCCCTGAAGAATATTTTGTGAGTGCCAGTGAGATGTGGAAATATTTATGTATCTGTGACTGCTTTCTAAAGGCTTCTTTTTTAGAAATAGGAGGAGCCTTCCTCTGTAATTCTCTAGTTGTGATTTTAAAAGTAATCACAGATAAAAATAAGTTGATTGTTTTATTGCTGAACAATCTGTGACTAAGTGAATGTGCTGTAATAGCTCTTCTCAAAAATGAAATAGCCCCTGTAATTCTTCCTTGAAGATGCCAAAATTGGAAGTCTCATTATACATTCCCTGTTTTTCAAGATTCTTTCTCTTTTTCTTTTTTAACCACGATTAATCCTCCGTGCAATCCTTGATGAGTACAGGATACACAGCCCAGAAATATTTTACACTTCTTGATGACAGCAACACCCTAGATACCACTCTGAGATCTTGAATCTATATCTGATTCAGTTTTGGGGCAGGAGATGATTCTTACTTTGATGGGCTGAGGGAGCTTCTGTTTGAAGAAAGAAAGTAAAATGCAGCCAGTACTCTTCAATCAAGCCAAATGAAGGAAACAGGAGCCTTTGCTCCTCTCTACCCACTGAACTGATGGCCTCTCAAAACTTACTTCCTTTATGGGTCACACAGGCAACAGAGATCAGAAATTGTTTCCAAGAGCATAACATAGAGTGTTGTCTGATTTTTTCATGTTTGCAATGAGAAAAAGAGAGGCTACTGAGACCATGGCTTTGGCTAGGCCTTGAACCATCACTTTATGCGCCAACAGCAATGCTGGCAGTTCAAGTGTGATTGTACAGTGTATACAGATACAGTCTATATATTCAGCAGGTATAGCCACCTGCATGTGTAAAATTACCTCAGAGCAGGGAACTTAAGTGCTAAATGTGACTATCTGATCTGTAGAAAAGATAAGCACATGGAAGGGGTTGTGTGGGCCTTAAAACATGACAGGGGCTAAGCCCACGTGGGGGACTTGAAAGCCTTGGCAGCCTGCTTGTTTTGACAGCCAGCAACTACTTCCTCTCTTGGTAATGTAACAGGGGAACTTAAAGGAGGCCAAAAGAGAGTGACAATATTAGTTGGAAGAGAAACTGTGTTTTTCTTGGCTTCTCATGGTGCAGTAATGCAATTAAAATGTGGCAGTGCTGCATTGGGAATTGTTAATCATTTTAACTCTTTAAATGCAGAGGATGAAATGCTAGCTTTAAGAATTCTGCATGGAAGTGCAAAGATATCCCCTTGGAAGCCTTTCCCTTAATCCATTTTTTCAGTCATTTTTCCATCCCTTGCAGTGTCACTGAATCATGTCCCCCCTTGGCCAGGGTGTCCTTGGAGGTTTCGGCCAGCAGGCAAGGGACCAAGGTGGAGTGGGGAAGTGAAGTTGATCAGCAGTAGGGGAACTGATGCTGAACAACAGAGTCCAGCAGTCCCCTAAAGCTGGGGGAGCTCAGAGGAGGAGATATGGGTTGTTCTCTCAGGATACTGGAGTCCACTCTGGCTTCTCAAGCTGAGCGGTGGGCTGAGAATTGGCTTCTAAATTTAGTCCTAATTTTTTTGCCCATGTTTTTCAGTCTCCCCCCTTCCTTCTCCAAATAGTAAGAATAATTATAAAAATAATAATAAATGTATTTTTTAATAACACTTTGTTTTAGTACCACTGTAAGGAAGTCCAGATTGTATAATGGGTGGCGAGATATCTCTTCCAGAAATAAAGCTGTTTATGAACTGAAAGGAAGGCCAAGCATATAAAACAAGAAAGCTTCTCAGGTTGCCCATTATTTGAAAAGTAACCAAACACTATATTTAATTATATGAGACAAAGTGAGATTTTAGAGCAAGTGCCAAGTGTTAGCAGTGAGCCATCAGCCTAGTTAATGTCCCTCCCAAGTCATATTAGTATAATGATGGATTGTGGCACAGTCATCATAAAAGTTAGCTGCTAGAATTAATATTTTCCATGTACCTCCTCACTAATTTAAATTGCAAGTAGTATTTTACAGGCTTCATTGCTAACATTTCATGTGAACTTCTTTTTTTAGACTGCAACAAGTTTTAAAATGTACATTGAAAACTGGAACATTCAGACAGCTGCCTGGCTGAAACGGTAAGAGTAATGAAACAGTTACGTGCTCGTGAGATCCAAAAGCTCTCCATGGCCTGGAAAAACGCTGCTTGGTAGCTCTTATAAATGTAAAGCCTCTTTTTCTTCCTTTGTTTCCTGTGTCTGTAATAGTTGTTGCAATACAAGGGTATTTGGTGCTGTAAAGTTTTATTGCTGCAAGTGTAAAATGCTCCTATTTTATATATGAGCAGCAAAGTCATAAACCAACTGTTCAAAACTTCTATAATAGAAAGCAATAGCATTTTGTTGTTTCCCTCCATTAACTTTCCTGTACTGTTTTCCTTTGTTATGTTATGTTTCCCATGCTGAGGTGAGTCTTGCTGTGTCACTGGGATCCAGAAATTCAGCAAGAAATAAGGGCAGAATCTTCAGAGCCCCAGTGTAGTCTGGTTCAGAGTTACCCAAAGATGCTTGCCAGGCAGACCTTGTTTAGGATATGGGGAAGATACTTATAGCACTGAGATGATCTGATTTTAACCTGTGAGTGTTAAGGCACATATTTTAAATATGAGCATAAGTCCAAATTTTGTAGATTGGACTGTGTCTCATTACTCATTTCACTTTCTGGTGTGATTAAAGCTCAGCATACAGTCAGCATAGTGTCTGAAATGCAGGCACAGATTTATTGTAGTTATTGTAACTATAATGGTGGTAAATATATACATTTTAAAAGTCAATGTCTACTATTTTTCATTATTCAGATGGTTCTTGGTAAGAAATGCATTACTTTGACTTGTTTCTGTGAAGCACAGCATTTGATTTAAACTTCAGATAGCCAAATAGACTGGGTGTTGTTTTCTTAAACTGTTGTCCTTGCATCTTGGGAGTAAGATTTTTGCTGCTAAAGTTAGCTGGAATACCCTGTTTTGCAATAGTTTAAGGCACTCCCTGTTGTTCCCAGCATCTGCCAGATAACTGTGCCTAAAAATACCTCTCTTCACTAGAGTGAAGGGTGGGGTCACATCTCTTTGTCTTTCAACTTGCTCTTGATCTGTCATCAGAGTTTGGAAGGGTAATGTATGATTCCAGATAGAGATGTAAAGGTGAACAAAGTCTTGCCTGTCCTTTATTCCATTATTGATTTAAATGCTTTGAGCACCAGAAATATTTGTACAGGCACTCTTTGGGAACTCATTTGCATATAAGCATGCTTCCTCATTCCATTTAAACCTCCTTTTAAATGAAGGGAGAGAGTCTCATGCCCTAGCCTGTGACTGAACCAAGATAAGACAGCTAAGAAAATAGAGTAAGACCTTAGAAACAAGGATTTCAAGCACAGTGGCCATTGTTCAACCTCTTCTGTTTTGTTTTCATTTTTGCAGTGTCTGCTATGACAGAGCTCCCTGGTACCCTACGGCTTTAACATTTATCCTGTCGGCCCTGTGGCATGGTATCTATCCTGGATATTATTTTACGTTTCTCACTGGAATCCTTATCACACTCGCAGCCAGAGCAGTATGTACCTTTCATTGTTCTCTTCTAAGGCTAGACACTATCCAGCTGTCAGCTGCACCCTCACATGGTCAAGCAGCTTATCCCTGCTGTGAGCCCTCTTTCATGCCTTTGCAGGCTTGATGTTAGCTGAAACTCTGTTCTGTATTGATTCTAATTGCAAAGTACCCAGCAGTTATAACCAGCACCAGTTCTGGACGTAATGCACTGCTGTCCCTGGCTGTCAGAGGAAATGTTGCTTGAGGAAGTACAGTTAGGGGTGCCACCAGCTATGTCCATGCAGTCAAATTAGTTTGGGATTCAAGGTCATGGGGGATTCCAGACTTCTGCTGGGTCATGTTGTCTGTATTTGCTGGCTTGTAATTAACTCTGGGCCCAGTCTTGCACAAGAAGCTGCTGTGGGTTGAGCATTAGCCCAAACTTGAACAATTTGTGTGGATGCAATTGATGCAGTAAAATGGTCTCTGTATTTATGGGCCTTATTTTGTGTAAAGTCACCAAAGACAGAACAGGGCTCATATCTCACTGTTGTTAAATTTATCACTGCTGATCTTTCAGGCTGAACCAGACACTTGTGCAGGGCTGGGAAGCACCACTGTTGTCTTTTGGAGATGACTGTGGATAAATAACCAGGTTAATTTAAAAGGAGAATTAAACTAGTGACTAGTATTAACCACTATTGCTAGACTAGGTTGCTTTGCCTCTCATTTATCAGGATTTTACAGATGTTAAACTAACTTAAAATCTCTAGGGAACGGCACACACTTGTAGGTAAAAGCACTTGTTCATTTAAAGTAACTTTGATTTACTATTGATAACCAGTAAGAAATGAAAGCCAGGAGGGGGGAACAGCTTCCCTCCCAAAAAATATTGTGCCAGACATCCAGAATGAGAGAGTCTGCACCTGTGGTTACGACGGAGCAAACTGGGGGCCACTTCTCTGTTTGCCACTGGTTGACTGTGAGAACTTGAAAATGCCAGTCTGTAGATGTCTGTATTCCTGCTCCCAGTGCTTTGTAACTGGTGAATAAAACTTCCTGTGATACTAATGCTGATGGTAAACAGAGTTATGCACTGCTGTGTGTCTGTGTGGCTTTGCCAAAGAAATGTTTATATAATTTTCTGCTTACTTTTCCCTGACCTGCAGATAAGAAACAACTGCAGACATTACTTCCTCTCGTCAGTGCCTCTTAAGATAGCCTACGATGTAGTTACCTGGGCAGTCACTCAGCTGGCTGTGTGCTACACTGTCGCACCATTCGTCATGCTGGCTGTGGAGCCCACCATAAAGTTTTACAAGTAAGTGCTCTTCCCTTGACTTTACTCTCTAGGGTGCCACAGACTTTCGTTAAATAACCCAAACCATGCTGAAAGGCAGTTACCATTTAATCAAATTTAAATGGAGCTCAGACAGGATGCTTGCTAAAGTACAAGAGGTGATTTTTGCACTCCTGTAACGTAATGAGATTGTAAAAATGCCAAGGTAGAGCACTTTGGTTGTTCTTCTCATTCTGTGTCCTTATGTGACATTTCATATACTTGGTTTCCATTTCCAAAACAGTTGGGCCTCAACCATCAGCAGCAGCCAAGGCTGAAGAGGTTAAGAATAATGTGAGTTGGCAGTAGGAAGGAGGTGCTGAACAAAGACCAGGCTTCCAGCTGCTGAATGTGTATAAGAGGAGGTGTGATGGATCAGCAGGAGATATGGAGGGCTCCTGGCAGAGTACTGCTCCTTGAAATCAGTGTGCTTTTTGTTACAAAAGTATGCTTCTCTTCTTACAAAGGGAGTACTTCCCCAGATGCCTTAAAAATAAGAAAACACTGGTGTTGCAGAGTACATTGAATGTGCTCTAATAAAACCAAGTTGAAATACAGAAATTGAGAAAATAATTAGAAAAGGGAGATAGGACTGCATGGCTTTACTCTTCTTTCATTTTACTGTCAATATAGAGTAACAGCTTTTGGCTCAGAAGTAAGACAATTCCCTCCTCCAACATAAAAGACACAAAACCAGTAGTCAAGATAGTTGCTGTCTGTTTGCAGGAGGCTGTATGTCAACATTTTCTCTTCCTGTTTCTTGAAACATTTGATTTCAACACAGAAAACTTACCATGAAGTAAAAATTTCTCCAGATCTTTCTTAGCCTAAATTCTTAATAATTTTGCCCTGGTGATTGCCCTGGTTAACTTTGAACATAGTAAACATTTAAACTTAGAGACTTGTAAGCAAGGAAATGTTATGCTTTTGGACTAGGGCATGAATTTTTAGAGCCCTTCACACCACAAGCAGTGGTCTTAAGCACCTTACAAGGATATTAAGGACTATGGTAAGAAGCACAGATGAGACCACAGAAATGTGCATTGCTATGTGTAACAGCTGGACCATACTGGTCCCGGTCATCATATCCCCCAAGCTGCCAGAACCTCATCTATTTGGTTTAAGTATTTTTTATTTCTCTTCTAATTTGTGTATACTGAATTATTTGAAATAAAAATATTTGATGTTTAGAAACATACCAAATACAGATATCTCTGAGCAGTTACCTTCAAAAATGCAAGCCTTCTGTAAACATCATTACCTGACCTTCTCCAGTTAAAATCTGAGTGTTTTGATTTATTTCAGATCTCAGCACTTTGGTTGAATTTATTTCTTTCTGTCATTTTTTAAAATTCTTTTTGAGCCATGAATGATATTTCCACACAACTTGACCTTGTGTATTCTAATCTTAACAAAGAGATGGGCTGAATAAGTCTGGGGTTGAATTACATGGGTTTATCTGAGCTGTCAGACTTTGGATTCTAGGGTTTGCTGATGGTTACCTTGCCCCATTATCATCCACAATAGCATTTTCATCCATGCCAGAAGGCACCATATTCCGAGACCATGTGGAATTCAAGGGTATATTTTTGTGCTTTCTAGGTCAGGTTCATACATTGTGCATTCATCCCTTTGCACTACATTCTGCATATTGGGGTTGCAGAATTCATGTTATTCTCAACAAAAATATAATATTCTTTCTGCTTTTGTTCCCAGGTCTGTGTATTTTCACATGCACATTCTAAGCATCCTGGTGTTGCTCCTGTTACCAATCAGACCTCAAACCCACTCTGTAAGAAGGGCTCAGGATCAGGCCATGCTGAACTCTATTAAAAGCAAAGACAAATGATGCCTCCAAAGAAAACTGCCAGCATTGGGAAATCAAACTGTTGTATTGTAAACAAAAAAAAAAAAAAGAAGAAAAACGGGTTGCAGAAGGATTGAAGTACAAGACAAGTGGCATTTCTGTTGGCTATCTTAAAATCTTACTGGAGAGGGCAGAGAAGAGCCTGAATGACTGTAATTCAAATTATTCCAGTTAATGGAGATTTTACAGGCAACGTTTACAGGCTCATGGGGCATTTCATTTTTATAATAAATATTTTTATGAAGTGTTTTTATATATTTAAACTTTTTCACAGAGAGGCATTTTTTCTCTTTTACAGAAATACACAACTATTAATCAACGAATAATCTTGTGATTAGAGAGAGGGACAGAAAGCAGCTAGTAAAGAGTTAGACCAGCTGCCTGATAGCCTGGTGCTGTGGGCAGCTGTTAGGGGAAACTTTTCATCTCTTGGTTGTGGAGAGAGATGGTGCAAGTAGAAGACTACAGGCTTGCTGTGGGGTTGCTCAAGGTGCTGGTGCTGACTTGTGCCCCAGCAGGGGGAAGGGGGAGCGGGGCTTTCCCCGGCAAACCCCGGAGCAGGGACTGCAGCCTGAGCTGGGCAGCAAAGGTACTTCACATCCTTCAATGTGACACCTGCTGGTGATGAGGGCAAGGCAAGTCCCTTGGGATACGGTGTCTGGGAGCACTGATACCTGGCTAAGCCAAAATTTAAAGCCAAGTAAAAGAAAAACAAAAGGCAGAAGGGGGAACTCAAATCTAGAGTAAAAGAAGGGACATACAGCCTGTGGTCTGTAGAGTTGTGCTTCTCTAATGACACGGCTGGTGCCCTTTGCTACATCAGCCTTACTTTGTAGTCTTAGTGATGCAGCACTTCCTTTATGGTATCAAAATGAGTGAGGAGCCATATAGGGTTAGTGTTTTAAAACTTGCAGGCATGGGTTAAATCTCAAAAAGCTTTGTAGTGGATCAGACTTTTCTACTCAAAAACATCCCCTCTTAAAGAGGGGTTACATTCCAGCAGACAACACTAATAGGAAACCTGAACAGTAATTATCACAGTAATAATAAATCATTCTCTGCAAAATATTGTGATCACCACGAGAGTCAAGACTGAGTCCTTGTGTGATTTGACATCTGACTTAACTGTTGATGCAAGTTTCCCTACTTGCAAAGTCCTTGACTTACAGGGATGTTTTGAGTCTTGATTCCTAAGCGCTTGTTGTGCATTGAGATAACCTGCTGCAAAATGCTGTGTCAGGGTTTTTTATTATTTTTCTTAAATCCACTTAACCCAGTAAAATAGATTGGTACCACACATCAAAACCAACTGAAGCATTTTTTAAAATGTTTCCCAGGAATGTTTTTATCAGGATTTTATAGAAGCAGTTCATTTGTTAAAGTATTGGTATTACTTTATCGACATTTAACTAATGTGTGATTGGGGAAAGAATCTGCTGTTCACTGCATTCTGATTTTTGTGTCAGATTACAGTTTTGCAGAATCCTCATGTTTGAGAAGAAACAAATCAGTGAAACCAACAAAGTTCCAAAAAAAGTGATTTTTTTTTTCTTTGATGGGAATTTTTTGTCCCGTGACCATATTATGATTTAGAGCATAGTTCATGGAAGAGTTTATTTGCTAATTTATTTTAAAGGGCTATATGGGATTAAAAGATTGATCTGAATAAACAATTTGCTTTGTGTCACTGCCTGGCATTATTGATCACTAACGTCTAATGTGAAAATAGGTGAGTGGGTGGGTGAAATCACACTTGTGAGGGAAGATGTTCAGGTCTGCTGGATTTTACAGCAGCTGAGCTTTCCATCCTGCTCCTGCTGAAACAGAGACAAGGTGACCCCTGTCTGTTTTCGTGGCAGCTTTGCCCTTAAATTGGCTGGTCTCTTTTTTGTCATGGTGTGTGTGTGTTCTCCTTGTGGCACCAGCCTCAGTTGCATCTTGGGCATCTAATGTTTCCCTTGAGGTCTGATTGTGCCATCCTGTATCCTGTGGGAGGGAACCAGGGCACATCCCCAGAAGGGGGTAGGGAGTTGGGTGCTGCTGGCCCTGGAATCCTGTGGGCTGAAGCCAGTCTGCAATTGCCTCCCAGAAACAAAAGAAGCAGTGTGAGCTCTGCCAGAGCCAGCAAAATTCACATCAACTGGCTTTGGCAAAAGTGTGGAAGGCAAATGTTCCCAGCAGGTTGGCCTTAGCACCTGCTTTGGAAAATAAGTGCTCTCAAAGGGGTTTGTGACTCTGTATCTGCTGCTTTGTGCCCTGAGATCTGTGTGCACGGCTTGTGCCGTGTTATGCAGTTCTTCCTGAGCTGTGTACGTTTAAGAGAGGCCAGGTATGATCAGTGGGGTTTCTCTTCTAGTGTTTCCCCAAGTGAAGCTTGCTTATATGTAATGTAATGCCAGTGACTTATGTTGTAGTTTCAGCTCCTATAATGTGATGAATTAGTCTGGGCTAGTGAGAAAACTGTTACTCCCCTGTCATGTTGCCTTCTCAGCCTGAACCTCTCCCTGAAAACAGGTGCCCTGGGAATCAAAGAGAACCTGTCATATAGATTTAATATGATATGTTACATGAGCCAAAATTGAAACTGGCTTTTTGAAACATTTGCAAGGAAACTTGGTGGTTGAATTAGTCTTAAAGCTGGGTGGAAAAGAAGAAAATTACCTAAAATCTTTGCTGTTACTATTGCTTTGCATGTTATTATGGACTAGGCAGCATACCTAGCCAAATGTGGCAGTCTCGCAAAGCTAACACAGAGTGGATATAAATGGCTGTAAAAAAATTCCTTTGAAAAAAAAAGGCTATTAGCTTTGAGGTTACCTTGATCAATCTGTTGTGTTGAGCCTTCCTTTCCTTTTCTTCTTCTCAGGGGGATGATATTTTGTTTTATAGAAAGACTGCAAACAGATGCTACTCTTTAGAGGAGACTTGTGCTAGTAATGTGCATCTACTTTGCACAGGAGTATGTAATTCAAAGAGCCAAAGTAGAGATTTAGGTTAGAAAAAGATGACGTCAGGAACTTGAATTCTGGTAATTCTAATTCTAGTGTAATTTGAGAGTGCGTTTCAGTGATCAAAATACATGGTGGTGATTACCAACATGTTATTAGTTTCTAATCCCTCTGTGGGTTCTTAGCGCTGCAAAAAACTCAAGAGCATCTAGAGAGATTCTGAAGAGAGCAACAATCATGATGGCTTGTAAGAAAGAAATACAGGACTATCACACAGAAATGAGAAAGGTAGATTGTACTGGATGGACGAAGACTGATTTTAAATATGACAATACCAAAAAGACACCATCACCATTACCCCCTTGGATTGAAAGCATATTCTAGCTGCTGTTTTTCAGCATATTTTGATTTTTCTAAACTAGAAGTTGAAATGCATTTGGAAAATAAAACTGAATAAAGAGTAAAACTTCATTTCAACTTAACTATGGGTCTGGTATTTAAAGAAGCAGGTGCTCAGCAGTTTCTTCAGTGAACTGAATGCACAATGTACATTTTTACTGTCCTGTAAGCTGTCCCCCATCCTAAGTACACTACTGCATGTCCACTTGGAGCTTGCCAAGCAATGGAGGCAGCACAGAAGTGGGATAAAAGGTGGGCAGATATTTTTTTCTCCTTGTTTGGCTGCTCTGTTTTGTATGCATACATTGCACATAGCTGGGATTTTTGTATCACTTAAAATGAAGTAGGTGGGTGAGAAAGCTGTAGATTTTTACTCTGTTGGTAGGTGTTTGCATAAAGCTGCACACTTACCTCTCTACACACGTAAAAGCAGGCCCAGCAAACCTGATCTGGATTTCATAGAAATACAAGTTGAACAGCCAAGGAAGTTTACAGGCAAAATTCCTATCATGTTTAAACCCTTTGTCTTCTTATCCCTGGATGGAGGACTTCAGAAAAATTATCTACTTCCTGCAGAATAAATAAAAACTTGTCTTTAATGTATAAGGGTAGAATCCCCATAGTCCACCTGTTGTGAACAGAGGAAAAGCATGTGTATCTCCTCATCCTTGCCCAAGACGAAGTGACATGCATGACTGCATATGGAAATATCAGCTATCCTTTGAGGTACCGTTCTCTTTCCTGATGTCATGAACTGATGCAGTTCTCAGGGGCTGGAGGCGTTCCACAGCGATAGAGAAAGGGAAGCCTTGCCTGACATCTCAGCATGAGCACAAATGCTCAGTGTGCACTTTAAAATCGTGTCCTTTTGTGCGCCACCAGCCTGCTGCTCCCTTTCTTCCCGGAGATGACAGTAATGATATGCATGAAGGGTTTGGGTTTGTGCCGGTGCGACGTGAAGTGGCAGCGCGTTTACTCAGATACATTTACGAGTGGTGCCCTCTGTGGGCGAGCACTCGAGAGAAGATTCTCCTCCTGTGCCGAGCGGGGGACACTGCAAAGGCAAAAGGTTTGGCAGCAGCCCAGACGCCCAAAGTGCCAGGCAGCTGGTGGGATTTAAGTCTGTGGTAACACGGGTGTGCTGCACAGGATAATGGGAGGAATGGAAGACTTTAGATAAATCGGGGAAAACCTCTGTTATTACAGGAGGAAATGTTGCTTTGTTCGTAGAAGAAATGATGTTTGTATGCCTTAAGAACTTGTGGCACGCTTTCATTCTCCTAACTCAAATACGGTCTTTAGAAGGGGCGCAGGATGAGGGAATATCAGTTCTGAGAAGTGCCCTGACAATGCCCTTGGAACCCAATTTATTGTCCGTCCATAGAACAGCTCTGAAAGTGACACCCCAGGTTTGCCTGGAGGCTCTTCTGCTGCAAGATTGGCTACCTGTGCACCCGGATGAGGGGCTGTGCAGCTGGCCTCTGAAGCCCTGGCATCAATGGCAGGCAGCTGATCCAGGAGCATGCCATGCTCACAGTCAGTTTTCCTGATCCTTCTCTCAGATGCTGTGCAGGTAAATACTGTGATCACCAATACCTGGAAAAGAGTGTGGAACACATCGAGGCCAAACCCGTCATGGTGGGACAGGATGAAGAGAAGTGCTGCCACAGCCCAGACATGCTATGCAACCCTTACCTTGTCTGGGATGGAAACCCCTCTTCATAAGGAACATCTTCAGACAGTGACATTGTCACTGCTGTGAGACAAATGGGTTTCCTATTTGTTCCTACTTACTCTTGCCTTGATGGCTTCTGTATTAGTGCACTTTAGTTTTTCTGCTTTAATTTTTAATTTGTGTTTGAGAAAAATGGTGGTTTGTGGCCATTTTATATCTGATCAGGCTGATACACTACTAAGCACAACCTTAAAAGAAGTGAGTAACATGAATATTGAAAGAGATAATGTGAAGACATTCAAATTGATTTATCTGTCTGTTACTCTGATGTGTTTTAAGTTTTTTTCCCCCAAGTACCCTTAAATGACACCTTCCAGTGTGGAGCAGATGGTGCCTTTTCCCTTGGAGATGTCTTGGGAACCAGCTTAGACAAAAAATGTCCATATCTGACACTCAGAGGCCACCTTGGCTGGCCTGGTAAGTGGCTGCCCAGGACACTTCGGGGTAGTGGGGGGGTGCCATGTACTTCCTCCTTGTCTCAACTCTGGGAACACATGTGTGATCCACAGCATGCGTGAGAGAGAATTCTTGCAACTGCAGCCCTCAGTGTGTAAATCAGGGTGCAGGGGCCCTCAGGTGTGTGAAATAAGGGGCAATCCTCAAGCAAATAATTGCACAGGTGGGACTGGAGGCTCAGGGAGTTGTGACAATTGACTGTGAGCAGGCAGCTCACGCCACAAGAAGAAGAAAAGGCAAGTTTTCACAGTGCCAGCCTATGGCTTCATGTGTCTGCTGTCAGGAATGGTGGCAAGGTTTGTCTGCTGTTTTGGAGGGCTCCGTGTTGGACCCCAGACCCACAGGGACACAGCCCTCATGGGAATGACTGCCACAGCATAGCTGAAGGACTGGGGTGGCACTGAGGGAAGGACTGCAGCCCCATGAGCTGCTCTGCTTTCGGGGTATGTGTCTCTGCCTGATTGCCAGTCCTGGACATTTCAGCTCCTGGCCTAGACTCTCCCACGTTCCTCCCACTCCAATGAAATCAAGACATGCTCTTGAAATATGAAATGTCATCAAGAATCTTTAGTGTCTTTATATTTGCCTTCTGATCTTGGAGCCTTTGAAGCCTGTGCATCCAAGCTGTTCCCAGCTGCCAAGGCCAGCGAGGCATTTGGAAAGCGCAGCTGTCAATAAAACCATTTCCACGCTGCGCCCAGTCCCCCGGTGTGTATTGCAAATGATGTAAAGCCACGATGATATGCACGGGAGCTCTCCTCTCTCCTTCCTGCCCAGAGTTTCAGCTGGCAGGAGTGGCAGTGGCAGAAGTGCCCAGAGGATGGGAAGTGGCATTACTGGCGCCTTTCAGAGAGCTGGCTTCTGCGGAGCGGATTTGTTTGCAGCCAGCGCGTGGTCCCAGCGGCACGATATGGGCCTTCCTCAATTAGACTTCTTGACTGATGGCCAGTTTAATGAGCCCATGTACAGAGGGTCATTCAACATGGCAATTATACCTATAAATCTATTTGCAGCAGGGCTTGAATAACCTTTTGCGCACAGTTCTCCATAAAATGACTGTCTGATTAATTAACATTAATTTATCCACTGTGTGTAACCAGATGCAGTCTGTATGAAAGCCTCTGCTCTGATGTGCAGGGCACTGTGTGAACTGGGAGGATTTGAGGATGGGAATGGCTCTGATGTTGTTTAAAGACTCTCTTTTAGATTATTTTTTCCCCCTTCTTTCTTCCTCTCTCCCTCTCTCTCTGGTCCCAGTTGATTAACATTCCAGGGCAGCATCATATAACAGGGGGCAAAATTCAATTAATTGAATATGAAATATTTATAACCCTACTCTATGTGTCTATCAGAGAAGGGTCCTTAATAGATCTTCTCATTAGCATGGACTGGTGACTCACTTCTCTGCTTTCACAGTCATTTGGAATTAAAATCCAATTAATCTAATGTCCCTGTGAATATTATTAAACTATTTGAAAAACTGCATAGAAGAGATATGAGGCAGGGGGTGAGGGGCTAAGAGAAGAAGAGGGAATATGTCTTGAGCTCATGAAGATTCATTTCTTCTCTGTTAAACATGTAGTCTGCAAAGACTAATTCCCTGTTTTCTGGAAAGTGGATAGCTAATTCTTAAAATCAAAAGCCTGAGAATAGAAAAATATCTCGCTTTCTACAAGCAGAACTGTGTTGTCTTTGAACAGGCAAAAAATATATACTTATAACCTCCTGCCTTTCAGGTTGCTCCACTTCTTGGGTGCCTGAAGCAATGGACAGATTTACACACGGTATTTAGACACCACCAGATAATTGTGGGGCTCCTGCCCAGCTCTTCAGCAGTGCTCAGCTGCAGGGCTGGCTCTGTTGCCAGAGACCCCAGTCACCTGCCCTGAGGACCAGGAGGGCACTGTGTGTCCTCCCTGACCCTTGGAGAGAATTTTCCTTCCTATGGGATGGGGAGTGTGAGGAGAGGCAGGGTGACACCATTCCAGCATGGAGTGAAAACAGTCAGGGCACGTAGAGCCCTGGGCTGGGAGGCACTCCTGGACTACCTAGTACGGATGTAGCCTAGAGGACTATTTAATTGTTAAATATCTCTCTCTCTTCAGTGGATAGGGCACTGACCTGAAACACAGTGATGAGGGATGTTAACTGTGAATTTCACATGCAAACCTGGAGCAGGAGGCAAGTTTCTAAATTGAATATTCCCCTAATGGGAATGACTTGAGGACAAAATCCTTTAATGGCTCAAAGGAATTCAGAGACTGCTGCAAGAAAGTGCAAGTCAGGAGACAAATATTTCTGAGATGGAAGAATATTCTGGATATCCAGATAAAAAAATATTCCTTCTCTGTTTTAAAAACAACAAAATAAAGGCTCTAGCCACAAAGTTTGTTCTGGTTTTGTTTGCTTGCTTTTGGTTTAGGAGAATGGCCTATTCCTTTGAACATTCCTTCTTTTTTTTCCCCCTCTCTTAGAAACTTAGTCCAAACATTATCACAGAACATATATACAAATTAGGATACAACTAATATACATCTGAATGTCTTTATGAAGCCTTATAAAGCCAGAGTGTAGAGAGACCAAACATACTTCCCCTGTCACAGAGATACAAATCATGCAAATGTCCTCTGCTCTGGACTTGACGTAGCAAATAAATAATTGGTGAATATATGTGTTTTTAATTTACCCCAGGGAAGTTATACTTAACGTGCCCCTTTGCCCTTGTTGTAAACCTACATGCCACCTAGGTATGTTTAAATTTCTCAATGTACTAGTAGTGAAAATCTCACAAGCAGTTTGATTTGCTGCTCACCTGCACCGAGGACCTGAAGGCAGATCTGGCAGAAACATAGTCCCATCCACAGTAAACCTGAGCAAGAACCTCTTAATTCGAGCCACAGCTTTTCAGAGAGCAGAAACCAAGAACTGAAATCTTAACCCTCTTCACTCTGGAGAAACCCCAGCACCTGAAGTGTGCTGGCACCTCACAGGACAAACCCCAAAGTCCTGAGAGTGCGCTGTTGGTCTGCTGAAAGCTGGTGCTATGTCCAAAAGCTGCTGGTTTGCCTTGGTGACACTACATACCTGCTTTGTATGCCTGTCTTTCAATCCTTGTTCATTTATTGCTGCTGACTGCTATGATGGATATAGAGATGTGACTAAATTTGAACTACAGGTTTAAAATGTTATTATCTAAGGCTCTAATTTGGTTTGCTTTTGATATTAGAAAAGACTGATTATGGCAAAACTCTGGAGCACAATCAAATTAAGAGAAGGAACAAGTTTTTCTTTTCTATAACTCTGCTTTTTCTGCAGCTTGTCAGTGGATGTTGTCCCCAGTTTATTCTTATTGCCTCTTCCTAGCCAGAGATAAATGTGGTAGCTCTTCTCAGTGATTTCCCTCTCCCTTTGTCTGTTGTTTATGGTCTCTGTCCTAGCTTAGGCTCCAAGCCCCAGTGGTCAGGGACAAATGGTGTTGATTGCCCCTTTCCCTGGGAGCTTTGCAGCAGGAAAATAAAGAGAAAGGCAACATAAAGTGCACTTGTTCTGTGCTGTGAAGATTGCACTCCCGCTTTGTGCTGGTATAAAATGACTGCTGCTGATGAAGGGCAGTGGAAAATCAAATCTCTGGGTCTTTTTTCTCAATCTTTTGTGGCTCCCCTGCACACTTCAGGCGCTGTATTAATGATTATAATTTCTTCCACATTGCCACTTTGTCTGTGAGCTTCCTTTGAGCAGTGTTTCCTGTTTTGTGCTCTCTTCCAGCAGGCTCCAGCTTTTCTGGAAGTGGCTGCCTGAGCTCTTTCCCAGAGCGTGGGTATGCCAGCCAGTGCATCAATCCACTTTTGTTTTCATTATGCCAGCTTCCTGCAAAGTTTTCAAATTAATTTTACTGCCTTCCTCAATTTTAAGGCCTATAAAAAGAACTTGGTTCTGCTTACCTTGGTGAACTGGGACCTGTTCAGGAATCTGGAGGATGCTTTTGCCTTGGTGCCGGGGGTAGCTGTTTCCCCTGCCTGCATTCAGTGGGTTCCTGGCACTATCAGTCGGAAAACATCCGGACCCTTCCTCAGCTTCCATCCTGGGTCAGGGGACAGAGCTATGTCTCGGATGTCACAGCCCTGTCCCACGCTGTGCTGGGTCAGGCAATCCCAGCAGGGCAATCCCGAGCCTCACACCCCTGTCTCCATGCTCAACTGGCTCATTCCAAAAAAGCCCAGCTGAAGCTGGTGGGTAGCGGTGAGGCTGAGGTGACAAGTGATATGATTTTCCTATGCAAAGTTAAAAAAAAAAATAAAATTAATAAAAGCTTAGGTTTTGTCTGTGTAAGTCAAAAGGGTGCAGTTCATGGTGGACTTATTTACTCACATTAGCTATAAACTATGTGGCTCTGTGGCAACACAGACCTTGGCATGGCTCAGAGTTGGCAGAGGTGACAGGGGATGGGGACACCCTTGTACCTCTGACAGATGCATGAGTTGCACACAAAACCAGGGGTCTGTGACTTGTGGATGCTTTTGGGTCTGTGGACAGCAACCAAGACCTCCACGAGAAAAAGGCAAACCTGATGCCAGCCCTACATTTGTAATTCAGACTTCTTCACCACCAGTGAAAAAATGTTTAGTGGCCTACATATCAGAAAAATAAAAGCTCACCCCGGGGCAGGATACCTTATTGCACTGGATAACCCCTATTCTGCTATTTTCTTAGCTCTTTGCAAGGTGTCTTTGAAACAGCTCCCTTTTCTGATGAAAGAAATGATGTGTGTGTGGTAGAACAGTCTGGAAAACATTTGGTTTGCTTGCAAGGGGTTGGTAAGTCTGTGATTCCCTCTCCCTTTCTAAGACTCATCTCTAAGATTTAGGGGGTCAAAGCAGACTGTAGAGAAATAACCATCCTGTGCCCCTGGAGTCACAGATCTATGCCACTGAAGAGTGGTTGAGAGCTGCAATAGATCACGATGGAGCCAAACAAGATTAAGCCACTTTGCACCAGCAGGAGGTCACAGAAGCAGCGTAACTGAGGCTGGGGAAACCTCTGGAGTCAGATTTTCCAGGCCTACTTGCTGCTGCATGGGGCTGACACAGGGACAGGGGTGGGCAAAATATTGATGAATGGGTCCCACAGCATTCTTTCTGTATCTGGTTGTCTCTTGTTCCCACCAGTAAGACACCCTGCCACTGAAGTAAGCAGAGTGGCACTGCCAGAGTGTTGTGTGAAAGGGACCAGTAGAGAGATTCATGCTTTTCCCCTACTCTCAAGAACCTTTTGGGTGTCTTAAATAACAGGAAGGGAAGAAACTTCTAAAAACTTTCTATTCACAACAAAGAAGGCAAAAAAACCCTGCCAGTTTTCCAACTGGCTGAAGTCTCATGGTCTCGACTCAGACATTACCTGGTTTCCCCAGTGAAAGGAGCTCTCTGCCAGTGCCCACCTGCCCACCTGGTGCTCCAGATAAGGCTGAGGCCTGAGTGGCTGAGAGACAGCCTACTTACTGCGCTTTTTTCCTTCCAGACATCAGGCTGCAAATGGAATACCTTTTCAGCCCTGGTGTTATTGCCTGTGTGGATGGCACCTTTAGTGCTATTCATTGCTGTAATAGCTGCACCTGTGTATAGCCAGCACGCTGGCGCTGCGGCAGCTGCGGGCCCTAATTGCAAAACATTATTTTCTGTTTCCTGTTGTTGTTGCTATGAAGGTCCATTCATAATGACTGCAGACCTCTCTCTTTCTGCAGGATTCTCTGTTAGACCAATTCCTCTATGATGGAGTTCTTCAAAGAGCACTGTCTCACATGGGTTCATGCCTGGCAGCTTCCACATGCATGTCCAGTGTTGTCTGGAGCAGACAGAATGCTTGCTGTGGGACCTGGTGCTGGCTGAGGGGCCAGGCTGAGCCCCTCATCACCACCACTCTGGGCAGTGGGCTTTTATGTGGGTTAGCATAGAGGCTCTGAGATGATTAATTCATTTGTTCCTGGAATATTCTGCCCCTGGGTGCCTGCGTTACTGTGAATCAATTTAGTACTTTCGGGCCTGGATTAATGCAAGTGCCGATGGAGCATGCACAGGAGGAAGGAGGAGGGTGGAGTGGGGGAAGCAGGGGGATAGCCAGGACACAGCTAGCAACTCTTAAAAATGAAAAATACAGAGATGTTTTAAGAACAAAATTTGTTCATTTGTTTTCAGTCCTCTCAGCTATCATGGTAAATTCAGTTCACTGAGAGGCAACGAGCTAGTCAGTGTTTCAGGTTGTGCCTTATAAATCAAGGCTGTAGTAAGGAATTTGAAATGTATATTGAGGCTGGCTGTTCTCTTACCTCCTGCTGTAATGAATTCATGTCTGCAGACAACAGACACAATTATTATGGAAATTGCACACACACACGCACACACACGCACACACACATACAAACACTCAGGAAAACGCCTTTTTTTCGGAGCTCTTGCTTTAGCGCTCCTAGTCCAGGCCTTCTGTGCCTGACTGGGCTGTCACAGCTGGTGGCAGGATTTTGCCCACCTTGTCAGGCAGTGCTGGAGGACATCACCCCGGCCTGCCCTGAGCAGCAGGCTGTGCTTCCAGGGGTGCCACTGCTCCCAGCCCGCTGCCCTAGCGCCAGTGCACCAAAGCTGTCTGTACGTATTTAGGCTGAAAAATGGCTCAGCAGTGCAGTAGGAAGTGAAGAAATGACCACACATCCATCCGCTGGTCACCCTGAGGAAGCTGACCGTAACTAAATTAAGTTAGTAAACCCAAATGCTGCTAAGTGTTTAGGCGTGATACTGTGGGGAAGGGACTCAAACAGTGAGTGACTAGGACTGATACGATGGAAAGTTGGCCTTTCCCGGACTCCATTTTGAAAGCTGGAGAGCGACTTTGAAGGCTGGAAAGGGACTTCTTACAAAAGCATGCAATGATAGGACAAGGGCTTTAAACAAGCAAAGTAGGTCTAGATGAGCTGTTACGAAGCAATTCTTGCCTGCGGGAGTGGCGATGCCCAGGCACGGGCTGCCCAGAGGAGCCGTGGCTGCCCACCCCGGCCAGGCCAGGCCGGGGGCGCGGGCGGGGCCCGCAGTGCCCGCAGTGCCCAGCAGGGGGCAGTGCTCCCCAAGAATTCGGAGCTGGCGCCTCGGGCCCCAGCCCAGCGGCGGCTGCAAAGCCAAAGGAAACGAGGGCAGAGCGCTGGGATCCTCTCCCCTTTCTTTCCTGCCTCTTTTTTTTTTTTTTTTTGTTTCTCTTTTTTAAAATTTTTTTCTTCCCCCCCAATGGAAACATAGGAAGTGTTCGGCTCTCCGCTGTGTTTAAAAGAAATCCTTTCTGTGCCTAAAAGTGGTCAGACCTTCAGCTCACTGGCAGGTTAGGGATGAGAAGGTATTCTCAGTTTTGCCAACCACTAATGCTGATGTATTTTGTGTCAGTGAAATGACAGCTTATAAAATAAAATCTTGCAGCTTGCACATAAATGGATTTAGTTCTCCTTCACCTGAGGCAAATGCATTTCTTTTTCCTTCAGCCCCAAAGACATTTTATACAGGCTTTTGTAAAACCTCAGGTTGTGTTTTGTTTCATTTTTCTTTCCTTTTGCATGTGTTCTTTCTCATATTTTATTTCAAACAATCACAGAATTTGTAGGGTTGGAAGGCACCTTAAAGATCATTTCGCTCCAACCCCCCTGCTGTGGAGCGGGACACCTTCCACCAGACCAGGTTGATTGGAGCCCCATTCAACCTGGCCTTGAGCACTTAGAAGGATGGGGCATCCACCTGTTCCTGTAGCTCACTATGCTCTGAGCAAATATTTTTTTCCCTGACATCTAGCCTAAATCTCTCTCCATTTAATTTAAAACTGTTCTCCCTTTTCTTATCACTTCTTGCCCTTTATTTCCACATCATGATGTACTCTTCCTTGCTTACTTTGTGTTCGTGCCCCAAAGATTAAGGCAAGGGCGGGAGTACAGTGCAGGCATTTCAATAATGCAGGGAAAAAATATGCCTCACAACAAAAATTGTCCAGATAATGATATATCTGAGCGCTGCAAAAACAATCCTCTTTGAATGTCAGAGCTCCATGAGAGTCACTGTAGTAGAAGCTAGGAAACATCAGTGTGTGGAAGGAATTTTCTTTAGAGTAGTTTACATGGGAGTTTCCTCAATTCAAACTTATTTTGCACTGCATGCATACATGAAGGCTGTTCTGGAAGTGCAAGTGAGGTACAGAAGGGGCTGGATGGTGGCATGGTGTGAAAGGTGCTCTGTAATGTTATGTGTGTTCCACAGCTGCCTGTATTTCTGACCCGAAAATGCTAGTGAGGAGCATTATGCAAACGTTTGTTTCTTTCAGGTCCTTTGAAAGTGGCACCCAAAGTCCATGGTAGCCATTTTCCTGAGGAGGCCAGACATCTCTGAGGGATGAGGCTGAGAGTTCATGGCCAGCTAACCTCTATGTAGTGCATTGCTCTTCCATCTCCTGTGAATTCACTGAGTGTGGCAGCAGCAGTGTGGGGAGTCCCAGGAAGGAAAGGAAAACCCTTTGTGCACAAAGCCAGTGCAGCAGCAGGGGCAGCTTCCCTCACATGAACTGCTCCCCTCTGGAAGCACCTCGCACCTTGCATGCAGGATTTTCATTTGGTCCATCCCTTGGGATGCTTGGACACAGCTTTGAGCCTGGCAGAGCTGTTGTTAGCTGGAGTTACCTGTCTCAGACACGTGACCAAGGCCATACATTGCTTCCAAAGAGGCTGTTGAGTGACCATTGCTTGCCAGGCTGAAACTGTAACAGTGCACGGAGTCAATGAATGGTAGCTTCCCACATAGCCTTGTTCATCCCTACGCCCCTTGGCTTTTTCCTGGCTTGCCTGCTCTGGAAGAAATCATTTTACAAAGCAACACGACGATGCTGATAAATCTTTCCTGTGGTAGGGAACAGCTTTATCTGGATTTCAAAAACCATATTGAGCCTTTGACTGTTCTCACCTTGCTGCTCACCTTTTTCTGTGTGCTGGGTAATTCAGTTAGGGGGAAGCAAAAAGACAGAATCCAATATCCCCATTTAAAAAAAAATAAAATTCCTAGTTAAGGAATTAATTTCAAGGCAGAGCAAAGCAATGGGTGTAAGATGGCTTTACCAGTGAGTTGTATGACTGCAGCTTTTTTGTGCCTTTATTTCAGAGAGGAAACCTTAAAAGATGGATGAGGTGTACAGGGCTTGATCATGATACAGCAGTTCTTGCCTCCACTTCTCTGGCTAAAACCAGCTGAGGGCTGCATGGATGGCTATTATGATCTGTCAGTTGTGAAACAATTTGATGGTTTCGAGTTGTGTTTCTATGGGAAGAGTATTTAACAAGAAAACACCAGTGAAACAGGCGCTTTTGCTAATCGTTACAAGGGCCACAGATTGAATAGATGATGGAAACTGCATTTCTTTCTCATCTTGCTCTTGTCAACACTGCGTGAAAAATAGAGCATGCCTCAATTCAGGAAAACAGCTTCGTCAAATTTTGAACTTCTTAAGTTATTTTCATTGTGCAGGGACCAGAACAGACATTTTTAAAATTTCTTGTGAAATAGGCCATAGTAGCCTTTAGTGAAATTTGTTAGCAGGATAACTCTTGAGATATTTCATTTACTGAAAGCAGTCTTTCTTTTTCAGAGAGCAAAACCACTCAGCAGTAACTTTGGTGCTAATTTTGTTAAAATGATGGCTAAGTTTTGCCAAAAGGAGGGAAAAGCCTGGAAAATGTCCTTTTTTTCAACTAAAATGTATTCAATGTGAAATTCTCCATTGTTCCTGGGTGGAAAATGTGTCCTAGCCATTATTCATTGATCATTCAAAGCCAGATTTGGGGTTTTATTTATAATAATTAGTAGTAACACTGGAAATCAGATCTTTAGTTGAGGTTCATTTCATTTCCCTTCAATTGCCTGTCTTTGAATATTTTAACAGATTTTGAAGTGTTTACACCTTTTTTTCTCTCACTTTTTTTTTTCTTTTTCATTAGCTCCACACCAGCAGGCTTGAGGGAGGACTAGGACCCTGTTGTGAGCAGCGTTGCACAAGAGTGTAGCAAGAGCCAGTTGCTGCCCCAAAGAGTTTTATAAACAGTGCGATGAAGGCAGATGACATTTGGGAATGGAAGCAGGCAAATGGAGACAGAGGAACTTGTCCAAGGTCAAGGCTGGGATGAAATCCAGATTTCCAGTGTCCTTGTCCAGGGCCTGAGTCATGAGTGGCGCAGGCTTTTCCACCCTGACCCCTTCTTCAGTATTTTGCAGCTGGGTGCACTTTTTCACCAGCCTTCTCTCCCATTTGGCAACATCTTTTGGGGAGCCACATCCTGCATGGTCAGACCTGAGAGGAGAGGTCAGATGCCAGTAGAGATGGCTCAGCTGGGCCCTGAGATCCGAGCCTAGGGCCAGGAGTTGCTGGAGCCATGTGCTTTGAGGTGATAGAGGAGAATCCCACAGCTGGTGGTTATGAAATGGCTCACCCCTGGGAAACTTTCCTTTGAACTGCTGTCAATTAAAGGATGACTTATGGCCTCGAGCGCTAGTTGATTTTTTTCTTAATATTTACTATTTAAATTCTAGATGTTCTTGTTACCCGGACTTGTTTGTGCTTGGTCTGCCTAATTTAAGCTAAGCCAGGTCCTCGGGGCAGAGTTCTGGTCTTCTTATGTTTGTTAATTGCCATGTCCCCCCTAAAATCATGCAGATTGTAATAAATAAAATAGCAATTCTGGCCTTCTGGTTTTAGCCAGTCATTCCCAAAGCCAATCTTTCCTTCTCTTTTTGGTGCTGGTTTGGTATATTCCTTGTGTTGAAATCATCTTTGTTCCAGATTTTAAAGCAAAAGAAAATTGTATTTAAATGCACAAAATCAAATCCAAGGAGATGAGGACCATGTTTGGGATGTCTGTATCTTTGTTCCTGTGACCTTTTTGGTTTGGGCATCTCATTCACCAAAAATTCCTCAACAGTGAAATTCAGTACCAAGAGTGAGACCTTCAGGCAGGATAGATCCGGCTGCTTCCCTGAAGGAGAGGGGAATTGAGGGCATAGCACCTTTGAAGCTGCTCCAGGGGCACCTGCTAGACAAGACTCATTTTGGGATGGCTTGTGGGGTGGAATGAGTTCCTTAGGAAAGGGCTCCAGGGAAGCCACAGCCATCCTCTTGCCTGCTCCTGGCACATCAGCCAGACTGGCTGAAACCAGTGCGTGATGGGAGAGGTGCTTCTAGGTGCTTCTCATCTAGCTTCTCCCTAGATGAGGCAAAGATGTAGCTCTTATGGAGTCTTCTCAAAGCTGTCATTTTGGATGATTTGGAAACAACCTACCCTGGAGCTTGCACGTGCTGAGCAGGTGTGTGTGCTGAAAGGGAAATCAGCTGCCACTGCTTTGGAAAAGGAAGGGATACCACCTCACCTGTGACATTTGTGGACCTGGTGCAGGGTGTACTTGGCTTATGAAGGGTTTGGCACCTTTTTTGGATCATACACCTCCACCACAATATTGTGAATGACTTCTCCTCGGAGCATAACAAAGAAAAAAGGTTTTTCAGGGCAAAATGAGTTTGTCTGATGTTGTAGCTTGAGTTTATGTTTCATTGTGCTTGTCTAAATGTCGCTAACCCAACCGCAAAGCAGTAGAGGAAACCACATTGCACCTACACAAATGTGGTGATGTAAAAAACCCAAACCTGCCACCCAACTCCAACCCTCCGTGGTCCAACCTCAGAAAAATTAAGATAAGCAAAATCTCATGTGAATTCTTGTCTAACCCCTGTCTCCAGGTCTGGCTTAGATTGAAGATGACTCATTTGCTGTGACATGGTGGTGAAAATGAGCATCTGGATTGGTTTTCTAGCACAAAAAACCCACTGTGCATGCTGCCGTCCTGCACACTGAAGTGGGATTGTTTTAACAAGTGGATTGCTAGAGCTCTTATCCATCTTTCTGCATCCCCTTCCCTCTCCTACAACCCCATAGACCCAGGTGGGAGAAGTCAGGCAGAGGACCTCCTACCCCAATGCATCCTAGCCTGCATCCTCAGAGAGATGCAAGCACGCTGCCTGCCTGCTTGGGAGCAGTGATCAGATGCAAGCTCTACCACAGATGGCTGAGACTGAGTTTTCAGTTCACTGGGTCTGTTATTTCTACCCTGTTTGAACCAGAAATATGTTTGTTTAAATATTTTCTCTGAAATTTCACTTTTGGAAATTTGCCTTGTAGCATTTCAGAAGTAGATCACTTGGTCATTTATTTAATTTGGAAGCTAATTATTAAAATTTTATAGTGTTCCTTAATGTCAGTTATCAGAACTATCCTGATAAGAAATACAAATAGTGCAACCCCCAAAATAAAACACCTAAAAACATTTTGATATTAGATTCTCAAATATCATTTCAAAACTCAAAAATCTGACCTCAGAATGCCAACATGTTCTGGATTGAAAGGATCTAACTCATTTTTATTTAATTCCAGTATCTTTTTAATGAGACTTTTATAGAGATCATTGCTAAAGAGATTAAGCTGGGTAAAGGCTTCAGTTTTGCATTAGAATTTCACTATTAAATTCTGTTGCCACTACCCTGCACCTGCAGCAGAGACATTTATGCAAGGTAAATGTTTCCATTGAGTCTGGATGAGAGGCTTTTGCCTGGGTCTTAGAGAAATGTTAAATGAAACATCCTGTTAAGAGTTTGACTTAATGCCACAGTGAATTTATCTTAATGTATCTTTATTTTCTCAGACCTATCTGAGCTCCAGGTCTTTTCATTAGGGGTAAATACTCAGAAACTAAGTCACTGCCTACTTACATGTCATACCTGACCGAGCCAAGCCAAGAGGGATTTATGATGTCAATATTAAATATGATATGAAATATTAACATGTAAATACAGTGATTTAGATTACCAAAAGAAAGCTTCTGCCATATTTCTGTGTAGCTTTAATTGCTCCTTGTGAGAGGAAAGAGCTGAAGGAGAGATCACAAGGCAAGGTTAGGAGATAGGGCAGCAAGGCTTTAGGTGTATTGTTGGATGTGGCAAGTCTTGGGGTCATTTTAATTTCTGATGGTGGTGAGCTCCACACCACATAAATCACGGGTCTGTGGGAGAGTGGCCACGTGCTGCTGTCAGGAGGAGATGGATGGCTGGAGGGAGAGGAGGGCTCCCAGGTGAGCCTGGCAGGGCCGCACACAGCTGCAGCAGGCAGCTGAAACCTCTGTCTGCACCGAGGAATCTGCCTCCCACTCACAGGATGGGGGAGAAGGTTTGTTCCCAGAGACCTGGTTTGCTGAGCAGATGTGCTACTCTGCTTTGCACCACTGCATGGTTTTTTTCTTTTTTTCTTTTTCTTTTTTCTTTTTTTTTTTTTCTTTTCTTTTTTTTTTTTTTTTTTTTTGGGGTACAGTAGGAAGCATCAAAACTGTGCCCAACTTACTCACCCTGGAGACAAACACTAATCATGGGTAGGTGAAAAGCACTTTGTTCTGTGCCTGCTGTTTCTTATCTCACAGTTCTCAACCCAGTCCCCAGGGCACCAGGACTGACCCCAACAGCTGAGTGGGCATTGCCAGGCAGAGGAAGACAGCTGAAACCAAAGAAGCCACTCCCACAGGTGGCTGATATTGCCAATGTCCTGTCAGGACACACATTGGAACAACACAAAGCTGCTCACAACCCATCCCTCCAGACACCCAGCACTCCTTCTGCCAGCCTGCCTGCCTGGTATTCCGAAGCCCTTCTCCTGACTGGACCAGGAGCTGGGGTTAAACCACAAGATGGCTGAGGCTTGCAGGCGGCCTGCACAGTTCACAGAGAGTACTGCTGTTGGCCTTTTGCATGAGGCTCCTCATCACAGGACAGCAGCAGGTTGGCAGGGCTGTACTTCATCTCATCCTTGATTGTCCCCTCCTGTCTCTGCACTCCTTGCCCTGTGCTGAGCAGGATAGCAGAGTGAAGATAATGATCCTCATTTGTATCAGTTAAGGTCTCAGCCCACTCTGGAATTTACTTCATTAGGACTGTAGGATGAATTTATTTTCATTTCTCCTACTCTAATGCCTTGCTGCAGTGTAACTGGAGCATCTCTTTTTACTGTCTAAAGTACCAGACTTGTCTCTTCTCATTTCTTTTAACCTGCTTCAGGTTTCACTTCCGCCACTTCTCACTTCTCTTTCTCCCACTTTCCTCTTTCTGTGAGCTATTTACCCACCTCTTTGTTCATCCAGCCTCTGATGCTGGGCATCATCTGGAAGCATCATCTGGCTTCATCCTCTGCTATCAGTAAAAGGCAGTAGGCAAGGATGCTTGACACACTTGGTACTCACCTGGGCTGTGGTCAAACCCAGTCTCGCTGCAGGGGACAGGTGCATGTCCCTTTTCCCCCCCTACAGTGGATCAGAAGATGTACTTAAGGTAAGAGGCTGAGGGAGGGCAGAAAGCTCCTGCTGTGTCTAGGGCAGGCATAAAAGAGCAGGAGAGACGAGAGTTAAAATTTAAGAAGCAGGGAAGCAAGTGGGACATGGGGAGTGGAGATCAGGGCCCGTTGCACAGAGGGGTACCTGTGCATGGTGCAATGCAGCTGTGCATGGTGCAATGTAGCTGTGTATATCCTACCCTAATCTGGTCAAAAGCCATTCTTCCTGCCCAGCCATGCTCTCCCTCCAGCCAGGGGCTGGGATGGGACTGATGTTTGAGAAGCTGCCCAGTCTGCAAGGAGGCTGGTCCTACTCTAGGACCACACACAAACGTCCAGTTTGTGCCTTTGACGGAGGAAAAGCAAGACAAAGGAAAATGATGAAGTGGTCTTCTATGGGTCGCAGCCTCTCAGCACTTTGGTCCAGTGCTCCCTCTGCTGGGAAAAAGTAAAGAGATTAAAATCAACACAAAATTTCCATTCTGTCAGAGGCCTGTGTAGCTGTAGTTGCAGCCACTGACTGCCTTGGACACACACAGAAATTTGGTTCTTTGTTGTTCCCATGGGTTTTTCTGTGAATCTATGCTTTAAAAGAGATGTACGGCCTCCTTTCATGACAACCTGGCTTTACTATAGCTGGAATGGTTCCTATGTTTGACCCTAGCATGGGACTCTTTCCAAATCCTACACCCTACACCTGGTGTGCTGGGGGCTGGTGGTTCAGCACACCCATCACTTCTTGCTCTTACACCTGGTGTAAGACCCTTAAAAGCTCCTTAGGAGCAGAGAAGTCTTTCATTGTGGGTTCCCTTTTCAAGTAACACCGGTGCTGCATATGACACTAGAACTACCTGTTTTCATCAAGGGAAATGGCAAGGTTTAACTGTGTGTGCTGGTGTGTTGCAAAAGCCTGCATCTGGATGTGTGCTGTCAATGGATGAGGAGAAAGTGTGAGCCAAGCTCTTCATTTGTTGTGGAGGTGGTGGCAGCACGTTTGTTTCTATAGCAAGCTTTACTGACTTTTTTTCCCGTCAATGGGCAGTCCCTAACTGCATTTATTCATTCAATTGAAACAAATGAGTCTGTGGCTGGATCTGGCTGCATGGCCTTCAAGGGAATTTATTCTGTATCTTTCGTGTTAGTGATATCTGTGAAAAACAGGAAACTGTTTTCATATCTCATTCACATAATAGATAAGATGAGAAATTAGCTGCTGGATGAGCATCCCAGGGGCTGTTTATTTTGTCACAATAACTAAGGCTCTGCTGTCTCCTGTTCACACACACGTGCACCAAGAGACACACACACACACACACACACACACACACACACATGCACACTCATACTCCTGCTGTCTCTCCCTCAGGGTCATTTTCTCACTTGAGAGTGGCTCTGCCTCATTGTGACAAACCTCCTGATTTGGAGAGATTTCCTTCCCTCAATTTCTCTTCTCTCTTGCTTCCTCCCAGAACTGCTGCATGTGGGGAGCCTGGCCTCCTGACAGCTGGCTCTGTGCACCCCTAAAGGAGGAAGGTTTGGGTGAGGAGTGGATTTTCACCAGCACAACTTGGTACATAAACCCTCCTGCTGCTGCTCTTCCTCGTTCCACACCCAGGGCCAAGCACACGACAAGAGGTCCCATGTGCTGCTGTGGCGAGCCCCAGAGAGTGACCCCCTTGGATGACCTCCACAGCTTGACAGCAATGACTCTTCTCCAGCCCCAGCAGTACCACACTGCCCTCCTGCACTTCCCCCTCTGCAGATGGTGACCAGTGCCATGTCCAGGTGTCAGGTAACACACTGCTGACAGGCAGCACCTACTTTCTTTAGAAATTTCCTTTTCCCACCACCTCACATTTTGGCCTCTTTCAGAGAGTAAAACGAAGTCAAAAATGGGTAGAATTCGTTATGTCCAAGAGATGCAGTTAGTCCTTAGTATTTAGAAACAAAAGTATTCCCAGGAGGATGCTGGAGAAGGAAAGGGTGCTGTGCCCTCCCTGCATTTGTCTTCCTGCAGACCTGGGTTGGGGGAAAGCTCACAATCTTGGAGCAAATTTGAAAAAAGGAAAGTGTAGTCAAAGCAGAGGTTGGGGTTTTTTGTTTTGTTTTGTTTAATGTTTAGAAAACTAAAGAAAAGGAAATCAATTATGAGGCCTACCTGAATTTTATTTCCTCACCAAAAACCAAATTACTCAGCAAACTTATCGCTTGCTATTGCAGGCCTTGGTATTAAAGAAAACAATCAGGCCAGCAGGATTAATCTCTGACAGCTGCCTTATCTTTAACTTGCACCTTTGTTATTTTCTGATGAGCTTCTCTTTTTTTGCTGCCACGTTGTACCATACCTCACTGGTTCCTTTCATTTTATCATCAGGCAGGAGCGGAGGACCTTTCAGTTTATTAAAAAACCTTTATTTGTGAAGAACAAAGAGAGGGGAAAAAAGGCAAACAATGAGGTCAGACAATCTCCTTCTTGCCAGGAGTCACTCACCTGTTATTTAGAGTGTTATCAGTTCGAGGAGACTTGCATCATTGAAAATCAGTCCCTGACAGCACACTCTGTAAATGCACACACACATGTACGTGCACACACACAAAAGACCCTCATGACTGACTCATACCAATCTCCAGACAAGGTCCTCTCCTGCCAAAGCTATAATATTTCCAGAGGGGGAAGTCCATTCTTGCTCTGGCTTGGGGTGGCAGTCAGGGTTTTGGTGCAGGAGTACGGCTTTGGCAAGTCTAGCTGTACCAGGCTACCTGCATCTCAAGCAGTGTCCTCTGCCCCCCAGGAAAGCCTCCTGCCCTAACCTGCTTTGTGCTCCCCTGACAGTGCCTTGGCACACAGTGGGACTTCTGGATTTTCAAAAAACAGCCTTCCCTTCTGCAGTGCCTTTCCAATTCTGCTTTGCTGAAGAGGGTGATTCACATAGCACCCAAAATTACTTTGTCAGGTAGGTGTAATTTCTTAGCTGCAGTCCGCAGTGTTATGCAGATGCCAATCCCCTCAGTGCAGGAATTGCCTCCTGCCTTTGTCCTGCTGGTGGGTACCTCTGTGGAAGTTTTCATAGAAGCCTGTATGGGCAAGATGTACTCTGATTGCAAAATGTAGAGCTGGTTTCCTGTTCTTCATGTAACAAGTCCAGCTTGCAGTGGTTTTTTGCTTCCTTTCATGCCATTGAGTTCTGGACTTGGAGGACGTAAACTCATGATTGAATGAATTTGAGTTAGTGACATCACACTGGCTCCCTAGGATAGGGAACTCTCCCTAGGAGAGCCGCACATATAAAAACAGTTAAAAAACCCAGACTTCTCTTCCTGGAGTTCAAAGAGCAAACCAACTTTGAAGCTAGCTTTAAGGAAGAACCTGTTGAAGATGTTGAGATTATTGGTGACTAACTTGTGACATTTGGCAATGGAGTTAGTGCAACTGAGAAAATTTTCAGCATTTAAAGAGAGCTAACAAGAAAATCAAAGAACAAACCCCAACTAACCCCAAAATAATAATAATAAAATAGTGTTCCTCATCTCCCAGAAAAGCTGAAAAGGCCTGGAACACAAAATGTGAACCCCCAGATACAAGTCTTTACCATGCTCTGTGGGAATGGTTACAGACATAGCCATGTACACGATGACAGAAGACATGATGATCCAGCAGGATGAATGCTTTACTGGCAGAAGTTTAAGTTAGTCTCCTGTAGGTCATGCTGCTGAGAGTGGTGCATGGCATTCTTGTGCTTTGCCTCTCCTCTGAACCACAGGGGGAAGCAGATGGTATAAACCTGTTTCTCCCAGAACTATGCCAATCCTCACCACAGGAAAAAAGACCAAACCTTCTGCTGGCTGTTTGAGGCAGCTTTCAGTCCTCTTTATACCACTGGAGACTCCCTCAACAAAGCTTTTCTAAGGTAAAGAAAGCACAGCTCCAAAGAGCTGACATATCCTGCTCTTTCCTGGTTACATGCTTTGGGGCTCTGGGTTTCTCTCATTTCCTGGGTCTTGGAGTGACTTCTGCAGTGTATTTTGTCCATAGTTTTGTCCTGTAAGCTTTAGGCAAGAAGCTCTGCCTCACATGGCTGCAGAAATTGAAACACTACTATTGTCATTGCATAGCCAAAAGCAATCATGAATTATAGCTGGTTTATTAAATAAAAATATACACAGATGTCTAGCTAAAAAGGATACAAGTGTCCATAAAATAATTAGAGGTATTTCCAGGCTGTGGAGTTACACAAAGAAATGCTTTGAGAAATCATGAGCTATTTACCTGTGTGTCTGTGTGCATGTATGTACAAGTGCCTTTCAACAGAATCAGCTCTATCATCTGGGTATTTTTAGCAATCTGCCTCTCTTCTTTCTAGGAGTTTTAATTTCTGCTCTGTAAGAATTATTTAGTGCAAATGCTTAGTTCTAATCTGCGATGTTCAAAAGAGCCTGAGAAAAAGGGCAGAGATGGTCACACAAAGCGGGACTAAAATCTGAAGAAAAGGAGAAAATAGTTCTTTGACAAAGGAGATTTTGGGATCTCTTTTGATGTGTTCTGTTTTTGCATCTCATGCTTTGTTGGTGCTTATTTCCCTTCCCTTCCCTTCCCTTCTTTCTTTCTTTCTTTCTTTCTTTCTCTTCTCTTCTCTTCTCTTCTCTTCTCTTCTCTTCTCTTCTCTTCTCTTCTCTTCTTCTTTTTCTTTTTCTTTTTCTTTTCTTTTTTTTCCTTCTCAGTGTCTCTGTCCTTTCCTCTCTAGACCAATGGCAGTCACATATTGCAGCAAGCTCTCAATATGAGCTTGAAGGACACATGAGACCTCAAGGATACCCTTGCAAGGAATTTATCGTGACATCCCATAGCTTGAGCTAATAGAGGTAGCCTGTTTAGCTCCCTTTTGTTTGGTCATACCTACTTAGTCCTTTCTGGAAATACAGTGTTCTTGTCTTCTCTTGCTCTCCCGTAAGCAGCACTGGCCTGAAACAATTGCAATTATTTATTTGATTTCATTTATGCTCTGCACAATCTTAGATTTCGTTAGATGCAGTTAAAATAAAAACAAATCAAACCTCACATTCCCTAGTGAATTATACTGCCATGACAACAATGAAAGTAAAAGTGTCCTCATCAAAACCTCCCCTTCCAGCCCACCCCAATATTTTAAACTAAAACTTAACAAAAGGGACAAGTTTTGCAATGTGCCCTGAAGGTTTGCCACACAAGAAAGCAAATTCAAGAGTGTGGGCCTTCTTCTGCTAAGAAAAAAAAACCCAAAGCCATTTCCAAATGTTCCAAGGACTTCCAGTTCAAAGGCACCAACTTATCTTCACAGTGGACCTAGTGTTCGTGGCCAGATGTAGTTTCTGTGGGATGAGCAGGTTCAAATCACAAGGAGATTTAGAAACTAAGGCCCGAATTGCACCTGGAAATGAACTGAAAATTGGCGCAGCCTGTGTGCCATCTGCGCTCTATGGTTTGTGTCTGAAATGTGGATATGTAAGCAGGCAGCTGCACACTGCAATTAGCTGAAGTTTCTGAGTGGTCCTCAGACGTAGAGCTGAGCAGACCACATGGCAGCGATCCAGTCTGGAGATGAGAAAAGCACAGACAATGGCGACACAGTCCAACAGGACAAGAGGTTGAAATCTCCTCACCAAGCAGCTAGGAGAAGGGGAAATAAACACTCGTAGCTCCTGCTGCCACTGGAACATTCAAAAGCATCTGGAAATCCAGGAGGCCTTCTCCAGCCGGGCAACAAAGGGCAAGGCTTCCCTCCATCCAGATGGCGAGCACCACTTTTGTCATCTCCCCCAATTATTTCCTGACACCATTACCGTTTTGATTTCATGTGCAGTCAGCTCTTGTCTTCCAAAACCTGGATTTAGATTGAGCCTGAGAAAGCCAAATGTCTGCAAAACCTGAAGTCCCATGAAATAGGAGTCACAGTTGCTGAACAACATGAGCATTTTCATGGCATTGTTTTCCAGCACTGTGAAGGTCCCTTTGTGAGCACCACAAGTGATCTGTGAAAAAAAAAAAAAAACCAACAATGAAAAACGCTCTAATAACATCAAATTACATGTATTTTTTTTATTCACATGGCAGATCCTCTTGAACTCTTGACCATGTGGGTGCAGACTATAAATTCTGTGAAGTTTCCTGTTTGGGAATTATCTGTCCAGAATTTGTCTTAATGGTGGTAGTCTCCTTGCTGCAGTGAACAAAACCAAATTGAGGCCTGCTGGGGCTATCACACCCAGGATTCACTTTTAGCCATTGTTATAGGAGTCAGGAAGACTGCAGCAACTTTTCCAAAGGAATTAATGACTCAAAGGAGAAAGTTGAGGTAGGAGTTTTACTGTTGTCCAAGAATTGCACTGAGAACCCAAGTATACTGTATTTTGTGAGACTGGTATATGGAAAGGATGCCAAACAGATGGATTACATTACAAGGTGACAACTAAATCATCAGGAACCCAGTGCATCCAATCTGCCCTGTCTTGCTCAGATTTCAGGCTCGTGTAACTCTTTTAAAGTGACTTCTCCCTCCTGAGGCATCCTGGAGCAGTGCATTGCCCTGGAGCTGTGTGATGGTGCAGCCACTGTTGCTTCTTGAGGGACAGAGAGCATTAGTGCTGCTGGGGTGAATAAATAAAATCCCTGCACCTCAGACTTTTGACACCTGTGCAATCTGATGGAAGCCACTTGTCACTAAAAGGAGTTTCATCAATGAAACAATGAACACGTGGAAGCTCAGACAAACACAGGGAGCAAACTCCAGTTTTTGGAGAATTATTGTATGTCATGAACAGTAATATAGAAACCCACCTTACTCTATCACCTGGATGTGAAATGTTTGGTGTAAAGTTAGATTTGTTCCCTGTGTTAATTGGAATGGAGAAAATCATCCTTTGTGTTCAGGAAGCACTGAATATCCAGCCCACTGTGGGATGCCCTGCTTGATTTTGTTCTGACACACCCAACATCCTGAGGACTGGCAGCTAATTTCAAATTGGATGGCTTTGATTGTTACTGGTGTGTGAGACAGAATGGCAGCACAGGCTGAGGCTGTTGCTGACAGTTAAAATAATGATCCTTTTTACCAGTGAACTGTGCACATCTTGAGTCACTGAGAGAAAATGGCTTGGAGAGAGATCCAGAAGGCAGCTTGTGTACTCCTTTTTATAAAACAATGTCAGGGGAGACTCACACATGAGATTTCTACTCACTTAACACCAGTTTTGATTTTGTCCAGCTTTGACTATGCTCCTTGCATAAACTACACCTTGGTTCAGACCTGCTAGTTTGCATTTATGCCTAGGAGAATACTGATGTAATTGTAATTTTCTGCATAATGAATTGGGTAGTCTTGATTTTTTAAATTTTCTTTTTGAGCTCTGTGACCTTCTGAAGCTCTGGGAGCATGCTGTTTACCAGGCCACCCACCTATCCAGATATCCCAAGCTTTCTATGCCTCATTTTGTAGAACATGCCAGTCAGTCTTCAGGGATCTCTCCCACCTACTTTTTTTCCCCATGCTGCATTGAAATCGGTTACATATCTTAGTTTTCAAGGCCTGATTTCCCAGATAGAACATCACTGATTCACCACCATCTCCTGTGCACTCATGAAATATCTGCTTCCACCTCCAGTCAGGCAATTTTCTGGTGTCTATTACTCATTTGTTAAATTTTCAAACAAGGGCCTCTGTGTTTTCTTCCCTGTTGCATTGTTAAAGCTTAAAACAAGTGTCTCTCTGTTTTCTTTCCTGCTGCATTTTGAGCTCAAGATGCATCCCCTACAGCCGAATCCAAACTTGCCTTATTATTGCTGTCCAACCCGCCTTCAAACTGTCCTTCATAATGGTATCTATAAAAGACTGAACAACTGCTTGTGGGTGTGCTGGAGTGACTGCCTGCCCAGCTGACTATTATTTTCCTGTTATTCCCTCACATTTCCTTCCTGTCTGCATTTTTGTGACATCTTCTTTCTCCCGTTAAGCCTCATTTCTTTGTATTTTAGACCATTTTTCTTGTGTTCTGCTCATACAGCACATGCCGCAGTGGGAGCCTTGCCGGTGGCTAGGGATCTTGGGCTTGGTGATGGCTTACATCAGGTGGAGATGTGCTGCTGGGAGAGAGGAGGATCCCTGTGCTGCCTCTGCTAGCCCTGGTTAGCGTGGGACACATGTTCCTCAATGCCCTGGCATGGCTGTGCAGCCTCCTGGCACCCTCTGTGGGGTCCAGCCCTGGGAACTTGGGACACGAGGGAGAGGGAGAGGAGAAAAGAGAGAAGGGAAGAAAAGAGAAAGAAAAGAGAAAGAGAAGAGAAGAGAAGAGAAGAGATTAGGTATTGTTTAGACCTATTGACCAAACACGTTTAAAAGATATGAGTGTATTTTTTCCACCTCAGTGGAATAGAGAAATTCCGTGATAGTATTTTAAAGACAAGTACTAGTTAAGTAGCTCCCAAACAATCATATTTTCATTTGAGCTTTATATTTCTCTTAAGTTAAATCCATTAGTAGATTAGGTTTTGCCAGCTCTATTCATGGCTATTTGATCCTTGAATCCTTTCAAGAAAATCAATGTGTGGCTTTCCAGCTAATTAGCATAGCGTTAATAAAATGCATAAGGCGGCCAGAGCCGCCGAGCCCCTCACTTCGTCTTACGAGGTCTGAGGGGAGGGTCAGCAAGTCCTGGGGCGCCCGGGCAGGGCGGCATCCCGGGATTGCGGCATCCCGGGCGGGCCGGGGGCTCGGGGGGAGCGGCGGGGAGCGGGCGGGCAGGCACGGCCGCCCCTCCCCGATTTTCCGCCCCCCTCCCGCTTTCTTCTGCAAATCAAAGCCGCCATCTGCTGTGACAAGTGTTCCCATTCACCTTTTCCCTCTTATCTGCTCCCTCGCAGGGAAGTGCTCGGCAGGCTGGCAGCCTGCTCTCCCTGCTGAGGCGGCATTTCTGCAGCCATCGCCCCCGCCCCCTCCGGCGGCGCTCCCTCACCGCCCGGGGCGCCAGGGCCTCCGCGGGAGAGCCGGCGACGTGTGGGCGAGGAGCGGCTGTGGAGGTGCTTCCTATGCCCGAGGTACCCCGCCGCTCTGCAGCATCCCTCCGCAGCCACCAGCTGTGGTCTGCTCCTCCCTGTATTTATTACTCCCGTTTTTGAAGCAGATGTTGGTGGGGGAAACACGGTGAATGGTCACAGACCCCTTTTCTGATTTCCCCTTTGCCTTCTTTCCCTCAAACTTGAGCAGCTCATTGGTGTTTTTCATTTGTTGAGAGAAAATAATTTGCGTGACAGAGAAGCTTAAGGTAAAATGTGTAACAGCCCCGATAAGTCATGGCAGTAGTGGCAATGCAGCAGATCCCAGAAATGCTGGGGGTAAATGTTTTTTTCTTTTCCACCCAGTCAGCTGACATGTCTGTGGTTGCATAGGTGTCAACAGAGAGAGAATTATTTTCCTGCATGAAGGAAACCTGAGAAGGACGAAAAAAATGATGGAGGAAAGGATAAGAAGCTCCTGTGAGTACTTTTTTTTCCCCCTGCTGTAAGGGGAAAATAAATCCCTTTGTTTTGTTCTCTTGTCTGGATGTGACATTTTACACCACTTCCCTTCTATTCTTTCTTATCCAGTTCTAAAGGCTATGGCTCTCTCACACAAGTATTCCTGTGGCACGCTGTTAGCCCACTGAGGGCTGCCAGTGTGTGCCAGCAGCAGCTCCGTCCCCAGGGCTTCACCCTTGCAGTCCCACAACCTTCTCAGGAGGGCATTGAGTGGTTTCTCAGGGCTAATGCTGACTGCTTGAGAGTTGGTGATGCTTCATTGTGGAGTAAATTCCATGCTCTCAGCTTTTCACAGCCTTTGGTCCAAACCACGCTGTCCTGGTGTCTCCTTGCACAGCTGCACAATAAGACCTTTCCCTTCATTTGAACCATTGGAGGGTGAAAGAACTTCTCAAGTTCAGTAGGGGTTAAGAGCAAAATAAATGTCATTAGTGTTACTGGTAACTGATAGAACAGCATCACTAGATGTTACTTGAATAAAACTGAGAGTGGGTGGTAAGCCTGTCTCTGCCACTGCTAAACTTGGCTTGAGACTGGCTCCAGGTTTTGTAGTCTTTTGACCCTCATTCCATGGGAATGTGCTGCTTCATGCTCTTCTCTTGCAAGCTGTTACTTAAAGTTTTCATTAATCAGCTAACAATATTTGAGCTCATACAAAAACCCTTAGGTTTCAGAGCTCCTGAAGACTCTGAGGAACTTTGGAGTAACTTGATAAAGTCATGTAGGTTGATAGGCCAAACCCAATTCTAATTAGTGAAAAAAGGTGAAGGACAATGTAATATGTTGGAGTCTGTGGAACTTAAAAAAACAACCTCCCCTGTGTAAATCACTCTTCAGCCAACAGAAGAAAAGTTAGTCCATCTTACAAAACTTTTCATATATTTTCCTAACTTTGCATATAACTTTATGAAATAATAAAGAAGATTTTGAAAAACCTTGATATGCAAGATGAAGGAATCTGCAAAGTGAAAAGCTGGAAATTGTCTATAGAAGCTGTGAGAAAGATGGAAAGATGACCTTGGAGAGAGAAGGGTAAAAGCATGAAATCGAGAGTAGACCAGAGGCTTGCGAGGTGCTCACAGAGGTGTGCGACCCTGAGGATGTCTAAAGAGGAAGGAGAGCTGCACTCTACCCAGTAGCACAAACCCTAACACTCCATGGCATAGCTCAGACACCCACTGTCCAGCTTCAGAAGAGATTTTCAAAGTTGGTAAGTTATTTCATAACTCCTTACTACAAATAAATCCACCTTGTCATTGGGACTGCTCATACTGGTTGCTTGTGGAGGCCTCAAACTTGTCTCTACTGTTCACCTGTACTGGGATATAAAGACACGTCTCTGTGCCAGATCTGTAAGGGCTCTCAGTGGATAAAGTCTTTTAAAAAGGTTCCTAGTATTTTGTCTTGTAAATGTCCTTGAAAATTTTCTCAAGAACTTCTACCCATATCCTTGGTGCTTTCTCCCAGTGCACTGTATTCATGTGGGCACCACCATGTGTCCTTGTTTGAATGAGTCAGGAAGTTTCTATGGGAGGACACTGGTCTGGATCCAAGATGTGCTTTTAAATAAAACAACCTTTCCACCATTAAAATAAAATAAAATAAAATAAAATAAAATAAAATAAAATAAAATAAAATAAAATAAAATAAAATAAAATAAAATAAAATAAAATAAAATAAAATAAAATAAAATAAAATAAAATAAAATAAAATAAAATAAAATAAAATAAAATAAAATAAAATAAAATGTGTTTGGCTAGAATAGTGTCAAAGTGCTGAGCAGTACATTTCCTGAGCATGAAACATATTGACAAAAATTCCCTGTCTCACTAGATGGGATTATGATAAAATGCTGTGGCGTTTTTGCTTGTTGGTTCATTTAGGTTAACATTTGTAATGTTGCTAAAAAGCAATTCTCTGCTTGTTCCTGATTCAGCTGTTCTCCTTGTGTGTGGTGGACTAAAGAAAAGTAAAAGGATGCAGGATGGGAATGTGGTGATCTCTGACTGGCATGGATGGGACAGAGGGCAAAGCCTGAGAACATCTCTGCTGTTGTGTTGTGGTGTGTGTGAGTTTCCTGCAAGGCTCTGAGGGCATTACCTGTGATACAGAGCTTTGGCTTTTGATTTTCCCATGTGACAGATGCAGACTCCTTTTCAGCTTGGCTTGCACCCACAGTGGTGATGGCTCAGTCATGGCTCGCATAGTCTAGCACATCAGGAGTGATGAGGTGACCTGGGAAGGTCTGACCCAGCCCGATGGCTAGAGCAGAGGGAGCTGCTAGATGTCTGCGAGCAGGAAAGACATTTATGTCATTCTTCAGGAAGCTTCTCTGCCTTGAATTGACTGGCAAAGGTTAGACTAAACTTTCTGTGCTGATTAATAAAGCCTCTGTGGATGGGGTCCAAGCCAAACCTGTGAACAGTCTTTATCTCTGAATTTCAGTTTGTTACAGCATTTACATTAAGTTGTAGATAATATGCTCATAAAGCATTAATCTAATACTCTGAATTATGAAGCTGTTGCAGTTGAATTAATGTCTTTTTACAATCAAGTCTTATTTACCCCTTATGTTCAACTTCCCGAAAGAAACTCTCTTCTACCTATAATTTGCATATCTGCTTTTTAACAAATCTGGTAGGACTATTAGATGGAAAGTGTGAGGTAGATTAGTGAAGGTATTTCACAGGCTTGGGCATGTAAAATGAGCTGTAGCATTTATTTTACAATCGCTTCCTCCATTTTTAAACTGTGTCTCGAAGTTGTCATGTTTTGGAAGCACGAGCTGCAAGAAAGATGCAGATTGCAGAGGATACACGCTGTTCACTTTGAATTTAAATCAGTTAGACATGCAGTAGCTCACCTCGTGAATTTAAGGGGAAGTCAGCTCAAGGCTGGAAGATGAATTTGGCACATATTTACAAAGGCAAAACTGCAAGACCCACCAGCCAAGCATTTTATTAGAAAGACAAGTTAAATTCTGCTGGGACATCCTAAAAAAAGGTAGCCCTGAAGTCAGAAGCATGTATAATCCTAAAACTGAATGTCGTGGGGTAAATATATTTAAAAATAATGAAATACCTTTGCATGATGGAAAACCCTAAAGTATGTAGATTTGATTTTTTTTAATTTCACTAAGTGGTTATTCTGCTAATGAACTGTGAGAGTGAAGTTTGAATATTATAGTATTTGTCAACAAATATGTTTTCCAGCCTGTTTTGTTTGTCAGCTAATTATTTGATTCAGATTGCCAGTGAGGTAGAATAACGAGACAGCAAGTATGGTACAACTTCATTTTACAGTGATTTTCCATGAGTCTCTTTAAATCTTGAGGTTGACTACCTCAAATACCTCAAAATTTTCAAAAAAGCTGTTTGTTATATTTACTAACTGCAGAAGAAAAAATTGTAGTTTGGCAGGTTAGTTTTGTAATGATGTATATCCTTAATATCCAGATAAATTTCTAATCCTACTGAATTCTTTTTTTGCCTTCAGTCATATCAGTTGACATTTAGATCCTGAAGTTACTTGCATTTAGTATAGAAATAAATAAACTCTTTTATCAGTTTTCAATTGAATGCTTTTCATTTTTTAATCTCTTGTTCTTTCATTATGAGGAACAGCAGATAACACAAAAGTAGGGTTTTTTTACTGTCACATGAAAAAGTCCATTTTGTGTAAACTAGAAGTCCTGTTTTTTTCAATCTCTCTTCCTATTGAAATTTTCCTCATATCTCTAATAACATGGCACTGAATTACATAATGATGAACTGAAACAGGCTGTTTCCTGTTGTGCAAATAGCTCTGATGAGTGGGTCTGCCAATACCATAGACGATCAATCGTCAGTTTCTATCGAGTACGTGGGACTCAGGGTTAATGGATGGAGTAGAAAGTCTTCCTGGTAGGAAAATGCCAGGAGGGATTTGCCAATCTAATTTTGGAGCGGATGGTAAGCGGCACTGTTGAAGGGGCAATGTTCCAAATTCTTTCAAAGAAGTAATTGTTGAACGCTTTCTCAATAAACCATCTCTTGTTTCTGATAAACTCACCAGTGTTTGTTCTGCCTCTTCTTTTCCTGATAGGAGGATCAGACTAAGCAGAACCAGCATCATCTGAGCCTTTTGCCTTTCTTAACCTGAGTGGTTGTTGCATGCTGTGAGACCCCTGTGGGTGTAGTGCTGGCCAGGATGTTTGATGGATCAGGGTCACGTTGGTTGTGCTGCATACCTGGGGGGGCTCCATTGCAGGAGGGCACATGCTTTCCAAGAGAACAGAAACCTGGTGACTGAGGTGTTAGCACAAGCTCCATGGTGGGCTGTGGCTGTCCTAAGCCCTTCCCTGGGATCAGTTGCACCTTTGGTGGGCCTTGCTTCCGTTTCCACTCCTGTCATTTTCTGAACCATGTCAGCCTCAAGCCAGCTCCTAGCTGAGGAACTCCCAGGTGTTTCCTTCAGCACCCCCTCCACCTTTCTCCCGCAGCCTATGATAGTGGCCCGGTGTCCCTTCAACACCCTTCCCTTTTCTAGGTGCTTTCCTCACAGCAGTTTCCTTTCCCCATCACCCACAATTCCCTCTGGTGTCTTTTTCTCCACTGAGTCCCAGAGCAGGTCTTTATTTTGGGTTGTAACAGGAGCATTCAGATGTGCAGAACTAGTGCAGTGTAAATAGTGTGGGAGCTGCTTCTCAGGAGTGTTTAGATGTTGTCTGGCCTTGTGGAGAACCAATAAGCTTGGTTTTTGCTTTGCCTGTCCAAAAACCTAACTTTGTGAAATTCTGTGTCCAAATTATGAATACTCACTTCTTCCAAAACTATTCCGTCATCCTGAAGTTGGTGAGAAAATAGCTCCTGTGCTTGTTTACTATTTACAGAAATGTCAAAAGTAGTCTTGACTAAAATGTAAACATTAGCAAAGACAGTTCTACAGTGGACGTTTGATTGATATGGACATTTGATTTGACTTCCAAACACCTTGGTTTTCATTCATAGCTTCAGATCTGGGAATGTTTAATTTGTATGTATGTGCGGGAGATCAGGAGTTTCCTCCGTGTTAAACTGACTTCAGGCTGAGTGGGGTTGTTGATTTGTGTCATAACAAAAATAAAATCCCATTATCCAGATGCCATCTCTCAAACTTTGATCTGACATGAGTAAAATAGTGATACTGAATTAATTTAATGTCATGGCTTTTGACTTCTGTATTGTATGTGTGAAGAAATGTCCATAGGGTATTTTTTCCTGTGGACATAAATGAATTTGTGGTTTCTATATTTCATTCTGGGTTTATTGTCGTAAATACAGCACACAGAGAAGCATAAAGGCCAGAGAAGAAACATAAAAATGTTGTTATCAACCCCTCTATGACCCTGCTAAAAGTAGCTACAGGAGTGACCCTTCTATGCATCCTCTCAGGCTTCAGAGTTCTGAGCAAGTATTCCTATAAGGATCCCTAGAAAGAGGAGTTACTGTGTAGAAAATGTGTGTGTGTCTGTGTATGTGACAGACGCAGTCAGGGCAAGTTTCTTAAAATTATTATTTGTCTTCTCTAATTTGCAGCAAATCAAAACACATTATTGTGTGAATAATATGTAAAGAGATAGTATTATAAATGCATGCTACATTTATGTATCTGCTTACCCAAGGAAAGAAAATTTTATTCAATCCCATAATTTTTGTCATCCGATTGCTGTACAAAAATCTCATGTCTTTTGCATCTGTCAGTATAGTATCTAAAATATGAATATATATTCAGGCAGCAATTCTTGGTAGACTGCAGAGAGCTCTCTGCTTCTCCCCAGGTAAAATGGGAAGAAAAAAGTCCTATTTTACTATAGAATCTTTCCATTTTTATTTTACTGGGAACTCATTTAATGTTTTGTTTTCTGTTGGTTTTACTTCTTTTACCTCAACTTGTTTTTACAGTAAAGAACAAAGCAGAGCTGTGGGGTAAAGCAAAAGAAAGCAGGGAAAGAAGCAGGATTTACTCATCCTTAATTTTGACATAAAGCTTTAGAGAAAAGAGTGAATGAATGAAAAAGTTTGTCCCAGAGCTGTCAAAGTAAAACATTACTGGAAGCTGTTATAATTTTTGAGGAATTTGAATCGTCACCACTTGCAAGGGAGCAATCAGCTGCATTCACTTAGCAAGGCAGTGAACTGAGGTTTCTTTTTCCTTACTGCTGATGCTGAATTACTGGAACTGTTTGACTACTTTCTGAAATACTCCATTCCTAAGGCACAACATTTTTTGGGATCCAAACTCCAGTTATGATTTCTGTAGATTAGATTTATTTGAAATACCCTGGTGGAACTCATTGCTTTGATACAGAGGTCTCATCTGATCCCAGCTTTTAGCATGCCCATTCCTAAATTGAGAAACCCATTGTTCTGCCTTAAACCATTAAGGACACAGATTAAACTATCCAAAACCAAAGCACTTAATGGGGACTAGCCTTCAAAACATGTATACATGTGTTTGCGCTTGGGAAGCGCCTGTATTTTGTGCCACCCAAATATTTATTAATTTTAAAGGAGTGAGAATCGTTATTTCTGAAAACAAAGCATGAGGGGGTTGTGAGGTGGCACTGCTTACTGGGATCTTTGCAAAAGTACATGATCCAGAAATTTCAGTGTCCTCAGTGCTGTCAATGCATGGATTGCTGCAGGCAGACATGTATGAATGCAAGAGAATGTAAAATGTTTAGTTACGTATATTTAGGTGTGTGTGATTTTATAGGTAGGACACATTTGTCAAAATCTATTAGAATGCAAAATTCTCTTTGTTGGACACAATGGAGAATATTAAACAGAATAAAAGTTTTAAAGTGCTGCAACTGCTTAAAGTGCAAAACCAGCAGATAAACTTTTTTATGCTTCCCCTTGTCCTGTGACATTTAAAATATCCTGCTCACAGCCATCCTTACCTTGCCTAATTCTGGCGTTATATCTGACACAAAACACTTCCAACCTGAGGTAGGTCCTTGACAGTCTTTAATATGAAAAAATTATTTGGGCTTCCTGTCATTCAGCTTAAATCACTTTTCTACCCACGCATAAAAAAAGCTCCAGCACAATCTTGATGGCCTCAAGAAAAACACGTCTGGTCCCAGCCTAACCCTCAGCTGCATGGCACTGCATTGTCATCATAATTGGATGTGATAGATTTTCACTCTGCTTTACTAAAATTTTGTTTGTAATTGAGTAAATGTGCCACTTGCAGTTGAAAATAAATTAGCCCAGAGAAACAGCAGCTTGACTGTTTTTTAAAACTCTGTGTGTGGGCTTTTTAAACACATACACACGCATACACACAGACATATAAATATAAAATAGAAAATAGAAAATATATAAATAAAATAGTACAGGTCAAGTGTGTAGCTAGGATTAGAAAAATATCGCCTTCATTGTTAAATGGCGTCCTGAACTCCATTTTCTCTATGTGTGTTGTGCATTTTCCCCCCTCAGAGAGGGTGAAAACATAAAAGCAGTACAGCAGACTGCAGCGTGGGGGAGGGTTTTTTCCCCTCCTCACACTTTCTACTTTTGTCAAGCCACCTGAGAAGTTGATATGAGAAGGGCATTTTAGAATAAAGACATTACTCTGACAGCAAATACAAATGAAATAAAATTGGCCTAAGGCTTTGATGCCAGAACCTGAATGGAGAGCTGAGACTTAGCAATGCACTGGTTTAATACACCAGAGAAATAGAACTAGAATAATTTGCAATGCAGGATGATGAAAGAAGAAAATATAACAAACCCAGATATTAAAATAGAGTTTCCAGCCTGTGTATATTCACATTTTGCACTCAAGTTGACCCATAAACATTGCAAGAGAAGCAAATATGCACTTTTCTTTTGGAACAAAGCTCTTTGAAGTGTGAAGATACCATGTCAGGATCTCAGCCTTGACACTCCAGAGGGAAGGATCTGAAGGTCTCACAGTTTTGGATGAAGTCTTCTTCATGGGCATCTCCTGACTCTAGAAATAGCCACCGCCAGCCACATTAACCCATGTTACTTTGGTCACTGAGCAGACAAATGGGCTTTTTGTTGGAAGAGAAGGAATCCTTGAGAGAAAGAAGGCACTCACAGGTCACTTTGTGCGTGTGGCTGATGCCCCTTTTCCCTGTACTTGTGTACACACATCCCCAGCTCTTTCATGATCCAATTACTTTCCTTAGTGTAAAAACTCTAAAGTTAAGGACTTTTTTGGGTTTCATGCTTGTACAACAATTTATAACCAGAAGCGATCCTATGTGTTGCTACAATGCAAAAAGAAAAAATAATAGCTAGAGGCTTAAAGACTGAATTGTTTCACATTAACATAGGGGTCTGTTTATTTTCAAATCCTCCAGAAGACCTCGTTTATTGGTCTCGAATGTTTCTCAGGTTTGTATGACCCAAATATGAATTGTTTGACTTTTTTTGCAATAGGCATTTTGGCAAGTACTGAATTCATTTTTTGGTATTAAGTCAGCTGTAGAAAAAAATAAATAAATTGCTGAAGTATCAGAGCCAATTATGGGCACTGGTTCATGTGCTGGATTCTGCATTTCTCTTTTAGATATTTAAATTATTTCAATGCACAGGCCCAGTCATTCCAAGTCTTTGGATGTATTTAAAGCAATTGAAAATCCCATTTCAACACAAAAGTCAAATAGTCTTATAGCCCTTTTAACCAATACTGATGGTTACCTTAAGATTGTGTCAGAATGTAAGTTTTAACATAAAATTCAACTTGCTGGTAAAGGAGTGTTCAGGTTACACAGGAAAAGTGACATAAAGTACGAGTAATAACAACAACTACTCTTTTTCCAAAAAGCCACAAACCATGGTTCAAAGACTATTCTATCCTCCTCTCCTGGTATAAGTCACTTCACTTTCTTCAGATGTGGAGCTTGATTGAAATGGAGAGTGATTTTCAGCAAATAAATGTAAGTCGTACAGAATTATACTGGTTTTTGCTAAAGGGAGACTTTGCTATCATACAAACTACCCTTAGGAAGGAAACTAACAATTCAAATAAACCAGTCATTAATTTACATTTAACTCATAAGTCTGAGTCCTAGCCATTAATTTTGGGTGGGAAGGGCAAGAGTACTGCTCTTGTCTGATTCTGTCTGTGGAGTAAGACGATAGTGCTGCTATCTCTTTCATCAGGAATTTATGTACATTAGAAAAGCAATAACTTTTTCACAAGTATACCAACTATCACAAGTAAACAGCTTCTTCAAGCCTGATGGCAACACATCCAGCATGCCAAAGCAGCAGTGCTCTTGTTTATTATCATACAGAGTTTAACCTGTTTTTACACCGTCTGATTTCCGGCTTTTCACACAGATATAAAAAATCTAGGCTAGGGTGTAAAGGAAGGCGAAGCTTGTAAGCAAGAGCTGGCCAGCTGGTGATGGAGGTTATTAACTGAGGACAAAGCAGACATTTACAACAGTGGCACAGAAAAGGGAGAATTAAACAGAGATCTTTAGCAATGTTTTCCTCCTTCAGAAATATCACTTCATCTACAGCCATTCAAATACTTGGGGAAAAAAAAGAAAAAAAAGTAATATGAATGTTTAGGCTTCCCCTAGGCATTTTCCATGCTCTAGATATCCTGACTGTAGCAGAGTATCCTCACTCATCACTGAACAACGTCTCAAATATGCCCTTCCCCTCACTGGCTGGAGGGACTAATTTATGAAGAGAGATTAAAAGAATTAAATATAGATAGCTTCACTAAGTGAAGACTACAGTGGGACAAAAGAATGGCCTACAAATACATGGAGGGGGTTAATTCCTGAGGGAGGTGAATTATTTAGGACAATAGGAGTGGGTTTAACTAAGAGTAATGGGATGAAATTAAGAATAGGAAAAATTAGGCTGACTATATAAAAGGATCCTTCTTGACAGCTAGATCAATTTGGCCATGGATGACTGTCCCTTGGGAAGGGATGAAAGACCCATCATTTGGTATATTTTGAGTCAGGCTTTGACAAAACATCATTTAATGCACTATGGGAAACCACTTGCAGGGAAATACGTGAGAGGATAGGTGTTGTTGGTCTCCTCAATTGCTCTGTAAAAAATTTCATCAAACCAACTCTCCAACTCAGCATACCAGCTTTGTCATCACCACACTTGGACCACATGGATCCACTCTGCTGCATGAGAGCCACACCACCACCATCCCCTTGCCCAGATGGAGCCTGGTAAATTCTGCAAGCTCTTCTCTTGGCCTGCGTTCATTTGGCAGGTCAAGATGCAAACGGTGGCCACCTCCATCACAGGGCTCCTACTGTACTCTCAGATGCCAAATTATACTTTCCTTCCCGTTTATTCTACACCGCCCCATGGGGGTGCTGTGGCAATTCCTTCATTTTTATAATCCTGCAGCGCAGATGGCTTCATGTTGGGAGCCCCCTGAAACTGCAAGTGTTTGAAACACCTCCCTCTCTTTCCAATGTGTTTCAGGAAGACAGTGCTTGTAGCCACCACCAGTGAGAGCAGTAAGCACTGCAGTGTAAGAATTATGTTACCTTTGGGTTTTGTTGGATATAAAAAGGTGGAGATGTTTTCATCTTACATCTAGGAGGAAGAAATTTGTTTTTCTGTAGCTACCTGCAAGATTCTCTACCCTGTCCTGCACTTGGGCGTAAGAAGAAGTTGCAGTACAGTCAAGTTTTTACATAAGTTTATTATAACTAAAACTGCATTATATAGAGACTTGGAGTCTATAATTTTTAAAGAAGTGGTGCAGAGAACTAAATTCTACATGTCTTTGCTGTTCATTCAGGCCCTCAAAACAGGAATCACATGCCATGATAGAAAGGTGTGGCTTTCCAGATGAATCTGACTTCCATTGTAACGAGGAGCTCCATTTTGACACCTTAAAATCCTTAAACCTTCCTAGCTGAGACACAGAATGTTTCCATATTAAGTAGAACGTTTCCATGGTATTTGCTACAAATCTCTCTCTCATCCAAAGTCTCGCTATGACCCCGTCAACTCCTGATGACTGTGCCACCACCCTGAGGGATAAATACCCCAGGGAAAGGCAGCTTTGAGAAGGAGCAGTCTCACACAAAATTAATTCAGAAACTCCAGTTTGTCATTTTGCCCTTCTTTTGCAGGGAAAAAATACCCACTATCAACAAAAAAACCCACGCTAGTGATTTCTTTTGACTTAAACTGGGCATTCAAAAAGCTGTTTTTATTAATGAATCATATTAAGCCATCAGTGAAAGGCTCCCTGACTCTGTTTAAATAACAGGCTATGATTCCTCCCTCCCGCACCCCCCTTCCCTTTGGCTCCACTGCTATTAATTGAGGAGTTTCTTTGTTTCTTTTCTAATGAAGCTAACAGAACACATCTGTCAGGTGCTTGTATTCTTCACCCGTCTATAGTATGTAATAGCCCAGCTGGAGGCTATAATGCTACACAATACCCCTGGCCGTTACAGCAACTATTTATTCCTGGGCTTTTCCTCAGATAGGGATTTGAAAAAAGTCTGAAATTTGGGCCTAATTGCTATTTACACAGCGATAGACACCTGTTCTAGCTGAGACACTGGCTCATGAATCCCACACCTGAGACCTTAGGGAAAGGGAAGGGGAAAATTTCAAGCAGCTGCCAGTCCGGTTCAGAAACAGAGAGCTTTTCTACGAGATATGTACGTACAGTACATAAATCCATGCCTGCCTATTGCCATAGCTACTGTTTCACGGCCAAATGTTCATTTAAAGGCTTAACATATGCTGGTTGTGTGGACACATGTACACAACCGGGAGGAAAGAGTTTTCTGCCTTTGCTTCTACGTTTTTATTGGACTCTCCCAAATTCTTGGTGCCAGGATTTATTTCTCCAAAGATCTGTGGCTGTGCGTTGCTGCCAGCCACTGAACTTCCACTCCTGCCTCATGTTGTGCAGCACAATTGCTCCATTTTTCCCTTGTTTGTGCAAAGGATCCTGTTCTTCCTCTTTGTTTCTGTTCAGGGGAGCCCGTGCGCTCCTCAGGAGCAGCAGTCCACGGTGGAGACTTTGTTCTCCTAAAGCTGCTGACAGTGAAGGGGCAGTGTAAAGCCATACAGGAATCTAAGTTAGCAGCCTCTCCAATGCAGTTATGAGTGACAATCTATTAAAATGCAACTAGATCATAAAAATCTCCATTTGTTACCTCAGATGTGCATCAAAGACACAGAAGAGCTGAAGAAAAGGTTTCTTTCCTTTTGTCTCTCCTCTCCTGGTCATTGCCATTCCTCCCCCACTATACATTTCTGTCATTCTTCCCCCATTTTATGTTTCTGTTTTGTGCCAAACAGCCCCGTTCATTAGGTACAGGACAGAAATAAAATGTTATTGCCCTGCTACCTTATCAGATAACAATGTCCTCTGCTGCTGCCAGGGAGAGGACCTGGGGTGCCTGCTTTTTAGCGAACTTTTTCCACCAGTCAGGGGGGCCCTGTGAGACTTTTAGTCAAGACCTCTCTTTTGTGAAAAGACTTTTAATTCAGGCTGTTTCTTCAATCCAGCAATGCCCTGTCATCCCAAGCCCACCTTCATAACACTTTTGTTTGGGAGGGAGGGAAGAGGCATGAGAAGGGGTTGAATAATTAACTGGAAAAATTGGTTCTTATGGCATGCAAAAGACTTCTGAGAGCTTCTGAACATCAAATGCAAGAAGGGAAGGTGAGGAATAGGAAGGTTAATAAACAGATTAAAAAAAAAAAAAGTGAGAAAATCTCACACAACGGATGAAATTAGAGTACTGAGCCCAGCGGAATATTCTAGAGGTTTTTAAAAACATGTACATCAGAAATAGAAAGATGAGTCAAGGAGTCAGCAGTGCTTTTAGGAATATTCTAGAGGTTTTTAAAAACATGTACATCAGAAATAGAAAGATGAGTCAAGGAGTCAGCAGTGCTTTTAGGATGGGGTGGGGCACGCAGATTGGTGAGAGATGAAGGGGATACTGCTAATATTAATTATTTGCTGCAGGGCTCACAAAAGCAGTTCAGTAGCTGAGAACAAAACCAGAAATTCATTTCCCAGAGGAGAAAGAAAGAAGTAGTGAGTGATCCCAGGGTCATTCCAGGACAGGTGATAATGAAATTAGAGTTAATGAAGATGAAGAAGACACCAGAGCCAGATGAGCCTCCATCCCAAGATTATGAAGCTGATGCTGATAATAAATGCTCCCTGCACGTGAAGGGGAACCTTAAAGGTAGATGGAAACCATGTCTGCATCTGATTTAACAGGAGCTCTGGGATAATAATAGATATTAACATTTTTCTTCTAAAGACTGAAATTTTAGTAGCTGCTGAGTACCTAGGAGCAGAGATTCACCCTGATAATGTTGTTAATGCACCTTCTCTGTCTATGGAATAGACTCCAGATTAAAGGGTAATACAGGATGGATCAGATATAATTTCCTTGCTATTTGGCCCTCTATGGCACCGGGACAACTTTCTGATGAAACCAAACCCTTGATCTCTGGTAGAAGCGAAACTAAATATACACATATGTATAAGTATTTACATTCCTCACTGACAAAGCTGTACATGACTGTGAATTTAAACCAGAGGAAATAAGATGAAAAGAAGCAAAAATATCTCTTTCAGAGACAATAAAGTGATGAGGAGACTGTAAAGTGAAGAGGTGAGAGCTCTGATCCACCGCTGGCTTGTGCCAGAGGGTGATTGAGGGGGATTTTTCCTCCAGCTGTAGCCTTACCAGTAGGTAAGGATGTAGTGACTGATTTCGACTGCCTGATATAATTTTATATTTAAGAAAGGGGCAGCTTTGGGGATGTGCTGTCTGTTCTGCTGTTTGTGTAGTCTCTCAGAAATGTGTGTGGTTACTTAACATCCACAAGACAAGACCTTGGGTCTGTGATCCTTGCTACACAGCACTCCTGCTGATTCACATCCCATGTCTAGCAGAGCGCACTACTTTTCATCATTTTTAAGTGCCATGACAGGATGTTAGTACCCTACCAGTCTCATCCATGTTTAACCAGTGTGATGTTTTTACTGCTTTGTTCTGGACTTGTGATTTTGTCATCAGCACCAGACTCATCCACTGCTTCTCTCTATTTTTGCCTATATACACTTTATTTCACCGGGTTCTATATATGAACTCTTTCTTAAATTTTTATTCTTAACACCATTGTATGTATTGCAGATCAAATCATCATCCTTTCCTTTTCTGTTGCTACAGATGTCTTCACCTGAGCTACAACAAGCTGGTCATCAGGGCAATCCCTTGAAACACCTTTCTGTTCTGAAGGTTTTGTAGGAGAGAGCCTTGACTTTATTTTTCCTTTTTTTTTTTTTTTTTTTTTTTTTTTTTTTTTTTTTTGTAATCAAGTAAAATGCTTTTCAATTGAGAATGAGAACGTTATGCTTTTGAGTAAATGGTAGCTATCCTCTCAGGAATCAGCTTTTTGTACAATGCTGCCTCAAAACTTTTTTGTTGTCTAGGTAAATAATGCTCTGTGGTCTTCCTCTCACTGATTCTGGGTGTTACTTTTGAGGGATTTCTCTCAGCTTTGTTAGCTACAATATTCTTCATTAAAGATATGCCTACACTATTGGTTGGACAAAACCCCATTGAATATTGCATTACTACAGCTCTGTGTGGTTGTTATCTTCCTTGTTGTGGAATTCAAATTTACAGCTCTAAAAAAGTTTTTTCCCAGTCATTAGGTGCACATCTGAGTTTCGCAGTCTCAGATGTTCACCTTGCTTTCCTCTGTTATTTCTGTAACCAAAATGACTACATCAGGAAAACAGAGTTGTCAGGATGCCACTTCTTGCTCTGTTAAATTTGTCTTATGCAAAGTTCAGGGTGAGTAGCACTGGCCTCAGTAAATGTAAAGAACTTTTTAGGCAAGTAATGCATGTTTGCAGTCTGTGTGATGCCATCATTGCTTTGGTTTAGCTCATTATTAATGGGTTGAAGTCCTAGATATAAGGGAAAAAAGAAGTTAAGGCATTTCAAAAGTTAATTGCTTATGGAAACTCTTAGTTTCTATTTGTCAGCAGTCAGAATAATCAGCAGCAGTGGTTTGCTTCTAGCTTTGTCTGGTTCTCAGATTTTTGTCTAAACTTGGTTAAATCCAAATGGCAAGTTGCTTTCAACCTTTCCACCATATTCTTTTTAATGACAAAGTGTAAAAACAGTCAGTTGGTCATTCCGAAGTTTTAAAGTTAAGAGAAATGCTTTGCGATACTTAATCATGATTTAAATCTCAGCCAATTCTGATCCTTATTGCAATATTATCTTGCTGCCTCTGTTGAAAAACATATGACCTTTGAGAAATCCTGTTTATTTTTGGCAGCACTGCACCCTACACTACAAACACAAGATCAAACACAGTTAGTTTTGGAGAGGGAGAATTTAATACTGTATGCTTTGATCTTCCTCTGTGAAATATTCTCTAGACCAACATTTATGCCTGTTGCAATCTGAAATACAGACTATACATACACATCCAACATCATATATACATCTGCCTAAACCAAATGCACACACATCTTAGATCTCCTGAAGTCAGTGAGGCTGTTCCCAGATAAAGGCATTGCACAAGGTATGCAAAGGTTGCAGATTTTAGGACTTTTGAACCCAGCTCTAGAACTCAAATGAAAAATAGATGGGAAGAGGGCAATGAGGACTTCTTTGGGCTATGAAATCTTTGGAGCCAGGGTCTCATCACTCTCTGTGTTTGCACACTGCCTTGCACAGTAAGATTTTTTTTTTTTCTGGCTGACTCTTAGACACAGCAGTAGAGAAAATGATTAACACTGACAAAATGTTTTAGTGGGGCTCTTGGGGTCAGTCCTTCCCACGTGTGAACCTCTGGCCACACAGACCATCTCCTTCTTACCAGAAACTGCAAAACCTTCTTGTGGCCAAGACAGTAATTTCTTATAGACAAAATTAATATTGTGAGAGTATTTACTGTACTTTAAGCTGTCTTTTAATCCTATTTAGCAGGTGGAAACAAGAAAGAGGTTTAGCACTATGTGAACCATCTGTTCTCAGTGGAGTACCAAAAGGCTGCAGCAACTGAGTTGAGCGATCAGAGACATTTCCACATGCTGTCCAACAGAATCCATTTGACCAATTATATGGAATAATAGTGCAATCCAGATGTAATTGAGGTACATCTGCATTCTAAGAGCAGGAAACTTGCCTATACATGATATAGATATTACACAGTGGCTTGGCACAGTCCAGCAGTTTATTTTACATCCAGTGTTTAACCTCTTTTCCCCCCAAGGTACAAATGTCAATATTGGATTTTCTCTGGTTGAATGAATGTGTCACAGAGCAGATTAACCACTGGCAGAGAAAAAGGACTTCCACTTGCCAAAACTAAATTTCTCACAAATGGATCAAAACAGTCCGAGGTACAGAAAAGAAGCAAGACAGGAAATCTTGCCAAATTTAGTCATGATGGTTCATTAAACTGAACTTAAGACCTCGGTGTATGTACTTTATATAGAAGCTCCTGCTTTCGGCTGGCAGGACATAGAGGCTTGTGTGTACCCACGTCTGTGTGTGCAAATACATGTACACCTGGGCATGAGGTGGCAGGGCAGTAGCTAATCAGACAGATGAAGCTAATACTCATCACAGCAGAATTCCTCAAGAACTCACTACTCGCTTGGCTGTCTCCATTTTCACAGCATAGACTGAATTTCCCCTCTCACTCTCTGGGTAATGCTGCTGTTCCACCACTTCATATTGTGCTTTGCTAATTGCAGAGCAGTGTTCAAAGCATGTGGGCTGGGGAAGGACCTGGTCCTTGTGAGCCAGGCTGGGTGGAACATTTGCTGCTGAGGGAGCACAGGCTGCCTCTCCATGCTGGATACAGCTGCTAACACTCTTGGATGTCTGAGTGCCTGAAAAAATATGTCTCTTTCCCCTCTCCCTAGACCTGAATGGCATCTGTTATTCCAGCATAAGGAACCTCTCTTTTTGCTTTCATGCTAACACAGGTTATGCAGTGTAGTTGACACATCAGAAAGAAGTGATGCCATCCAGAGGGACAGGCTTGAGCGGTGGGCCTGTGTGAACTTCATGGTGTTCAAAAAAGCCAAGTTCAAGGTCCTACACCTGGACTGGGGAAATCCCAAGCACAAATACAGGCTGAGGGGTGAATGGATAGAGAGCAGTCCTGTGGAGATGGACTTGGGGGGTGTTTGTGGGTGAAAAGCTGGATATGACCTAGCAATAAGCACTTCCAACCCAGAAAGCCAACTTCATTCTGTGTGGCCAGCAAGATGGGGGAGACAATTCCCTCCCTCTACTCTGCCCTCTTGAGACCCCACTCTGGGGTCTCAGCGTAAGAGGAACATGGGCCTGATAGAGGAGAGCCAGAGGAGGGCCACAACGATGATCAGAAGAGGTCTGGAGCACCTCCCACAAAGGCAGGCTGAGAGAGCTGGGGCTGTTCTACCTGGAGAAGAGAAGGCTCCTTGAAGATATTATAGCACCTTCCAGTACCTGGAGGGCCTGTAGGAGAGTGGAAGAGCAGCTTTTCACAAGGGCATTCAGTGACAGGACAAGGGGAAATGACTTCAAACTGACAGAAGGTGGGTTTAGATTAGATATTAGTGAACAATTCTTTATTGTGATGGTTGTCAGATGCTGGAACAGGTTGCCCGAAGTTGTGGATGCCCCATCCCTGGAAGTGTTCAAGGCTAGACTGGATGAAGCTTTGAGCAACCAGGTCTAGTGGATGGCATCCCTGCCCATGGCAAAGAGGTTGAAACTAGATGATCTTCTAACCCAAACCACTCCTTGTGTCTATGGCAGGTTGTTTAAGTTAGCTGAGCTCACCTTGGATTCAATTCTTGCTGGAAAACTTAATTGATCTTGTTATTTATTATTCTTTTAATTTTTCTGCTCTCTGCAGAGCTCAATGGCAATAACTTTATATGTTCTTCTGGTTCACTGATTCTTTTTTTTTCCTTGGTATCATTTCAGAGGCCTTTATCAGTTTTCCACTTCTGTGGTTTTTAGTTTTACATGTTTATTGCCTTGTTAATTATCATAAAAAGGGTAGGAGAGGAAAGAAAGGGAAGAAAAATAGGACACATGCTTCTGTTATTAATATATAATGGATGCAGTAATGTCCCAATTGTTCATAACCAAGTACTGGCATCCGCAACAGTGAATTGCAATGCAATGTGTTGTTGAAGTGTGGAGACTGCAAAGATCAAATGACAGTTCTGTTTTCTGTTTCTTTTGACTTTACATGACTGTTCACTGGGAGATAATTGCAAACACAGGCATCTAGTAGGCTATGGAAAGGGGTAAATCAAAGAGCTGTGAGTGTTTTTTCTGTGCTGCTGGAGTGCACATGTAAGGTCAGAAGTAGTGTTGATGGATTTTAAAAGACATTAAAACTTTATATATACTTTAAAATTAGCAATTCTATGTAATTCAAACTAAAAGAGTTTTTAAAGCTGTCTAAAATTTTCTTATTTCTGAAGAGTGGGGGAGCTTCAGTAAAGTGGGAGAAGGTCAATATGGAAAAAGAATCCTTACTCCATCCAGGTGTTTGAATGGATCAATAACATCAGGATTGTTACTGGCATCAACACATCGTTAAATGAGTATGGAAACTATGTAATGGCTAATTTTTATGGTTTTTTTTAAGACAACCTTGATACCTTTCAGTGGCAAGATTTCAATGTGATGGCTAAAAGTACCTATAGTGTCAAGGTGAGCAACTATAAAGTGCTTGACTTCTTGCTGGATCCAGTTTTTTTGGTGTAGGACTGGACAGGCAATGGAGTAGGACATGTGGAACTTGCACCAAATCTTTCTGCATCCAGACCATGTCTTGGGTGAAATTCTCTGGTCTTAACTGAAAAACACGTGTTGATCCAGAATCAGTAGGGCAAGAATGAAATTGATCAAGTTTTTGTTTTTAAATAACGTAAAAGCAACTGTATCACTGCTCTAAGTCAGGTGGTATATTGGAATGAAATACTAGTATGCATAATATTTTGTAATGACATTTTGATGACAGAGTCAAACAGCCTGACAGATCCAATAATTTCATGGAGAATCAGTTATCTAAGTGATCCTAAAATGATCTAAGGAGGACATCTCTGCCACTGAAGGCACAGAAGACAGTTGACAGCAGCAGTCTGATCCAGGTAGTCTGCAGCTAGGTCAAAAGTTGTGAGCAGCCTAGAACTCTTCCTTTGGGTACTGAGAAGTGCAGGGGAAAATGTCAGAGCAATGCCCTTTCCATTTAGGTTGATTTTTTCAGTTCCATGTCTATGTCAGGCTGACAGCAAGCAGACAGCTGAGTTACTAACAGATTGTCTGGATAATGTCTGTTCCTCAGGAGCACTGATTTACGAGGTTTTACCAAAGTACTGAATATAGGCAGGAATACCCTGAAAGGTAGAAGGGCTGTATTTGTTAGGAATGCAAATGAAATTGCCAATATAAAGAAGAGGAGGATATGGCCAAGAGTTAGGAGCTGCTCAGTGAGCAGGTGAGTGAGGACAGGGAAGTCATCTCATGTAAGACAAGAGGAAACTCAAAGCAAGAAACTCTGGAATAAACCAAGAAGCCCAGCCCTGGAAGAGCAGCCATGCTGACTGCCTCCACTAGATGTGTCTAGTCCAAACAGCTGGTGCAATATAGCAGGATGTGACAGGTTCTCAGGTCCCCTTGCCTTGGGGGAGAACTTGAGCAAAGGGCATTGTAACCCTGTGCAGACTCAAGCACTTTTATTTCCTCCTTACAGGGGTGCAGAAGGAGAAAATCTGTGTTACAGTAGGGTGAAATGCGATCCAGTCCTCTCTGGTGTTGTCTAAATTAGCTGAAGTTGGATCTTGAAATATAGAGATTTAGTTCTTATGTGGCTGCTTGCATGTTTGCAGTTGAATGTTTGACCCTGAATGAACAATACATGAGGGAGGTTTTCTGCCTCCAGTTTTTATCCATCATGTTGCTTTGCAATAAACATGTCTGGTGTAATCTATTGCTGAAAACTGAGGTATGGTTTGTACAGAGGAATTAGTATAAAAGGCAGCTCTTGTGCCTGTCACCCAGCATGAGCTGTACAGGTCTCAAAAGCAAGGATCTGCTCTCTGCCAGTCTGCATGCCGAGCCAAAATAGAGCCAGGGAGCTGCTCATTGACGTCTTTGACCTCCTGCATGGTTCTTGCACAAAGGGTCTGGTCCAGGTCCTACAAGCTCTGAGCACTGTTCCTCAGAAGAGCTACAATGCTCAGGGGTTTGCTGTGCTTCGTCTGTGAAGACAGCCCTTCCTTCTCCCAATGCCACCAACACTGCTTTTCTTTCAGCACTCTATCTGCATGCAAAAAAATTCATACCGATAACTTAAAAAGGCAACATCAATGACTGGAGTCAGAGCAATAAAAGTGAAGTGCATGGCTGCTGCCAGGCTTCTTTCTCGCTCCTTGGTGTTCTGGCTCCAACATTCAAGCGATAGATTTAAATATAAAACAGATCATTAACGGCTGGCTCAACATCTGCTAATATTATTTTCCTTGCATTGTCTGTGCGTCTTTGTTTATCTCAGTGTGCTACTTTGTTTTTCCCCTCTTATAATAAGGATCATTCCTTTATTTTAAAGCGCCACATCAATTTTCAATTGCTTGGGCTCTTGGAGCCTCCCACGCTTTGCCCACATGCTCGCACCGCACGAAGAGGTGGAGAAACAAAGCGATTGCGAAGCGTGGGATGATTGTTGCTTCAAAAAACAGTAATTAAGAATCTGTTAGAAAAATAACAACTGAGTTTAATAAAAGCTTAACTTAGCTGCATGAGCTGGACAGCGAGAGGCTCCTGGGCTGTCTCACAGAAACCAAACAGCTTGACTCCTCAGGAGTCTTTCAAGTGACATCGAAGTGGATTCATGGAACTCCAGTAAGAGGCATTGTTCTTGTTTCTATTGGAGAGATGACTTGCCTTTCTCTTTAAAATCAAATTATAATAGCCAGCATTGTGACAAGAAAAAGGCAAATAAAAAAAAGTGAAAACTTTAGTATAAAATCTACCCTTATACTATACTCACAAAGTCCTGGCTAATTCTCAGTTAAGTCCCAAATCCTCTTATTATTATCCACATCTCTCTACCTCCCTACCATGGTGTAGATGATGCAATATGCAAAATCACCAGCTGTTCATATTTTCATGAAGTACTTAAGCTGAGTGAATTGAGGATGGAGTGTACTTTTTTACCTTGAAATTCATCTATATTTCTTTTGCCTCTGCTCTCTCAACTTCATACCTCTTAAAGTTCATAACATTTATCCTGATGAAAAAGAGCTAAAGAGAGAAATTAGATCCATAAATACCTACTGAACATAACTTTCTGGGGAGCAGATGGACCTATAATATGTTATCATATGACTCCTGCTGTCTTCTGCTTAGAGCTGTTCAAGAAGATCTCACTCCTTGCCTGAGACAAGTAAAGGAGTCTTTCAAGTGGTCTTTCCATTTTTTTTTCTCATAGACAGAAGTAAAAAGCCCTTTTCCTCTTCCTGGACATCCTACCTCAGGAGGTTTTTCACTGCATGAGAGGGTTTCTGGTTGTCTGGGGGAGTTCCTGAAAGAACATGGAATCTCTACTACTTTTAAGATGCTTTAAGTTCAGTAAATCCAAGCTCAGCACTGTATTGCTGTTCTCGGGGCCAGGAAGCACTGCATCTCCCTTTGTGCCACTCACCTGGGCCTGAGACAACAGTTTTGAGCTGCTGGCGTGCTTACTCCCCCTATCTTGGAGACAAATGCCAGAAAAAAAGAAGACTGTAAAGGATGGTCAAATTCCCTGTCTGTACCATCTGTGTCTTCAGATGTCTCCTGTGCCTCTTTTAATCTTTGGTGCTTGCTGAGATTTTGCTGGTACTGGTAGCAATTACTGTTCATTTGCCTTAGGAGAAGTCTCCCACCAGTGTAATAAAGACATGGACTGTTTAGTATCACCCAGAGAACTCTGGACAGTCCTTCTCTATGGCAACACATTGCCATTGTTTTTTTAGGGCCCTTAAATTTGTGAGAGGTTACAGTAGTACGTTAATGGTGACTCCATAAGTAAGAAACGAAACTGCTCTGCCTTGGCATGACTAGTTCATTTATGCTACCTCTGTCATGCTGAAATTTTATCTGAGAATGTCACATTTCCAAGAGGTTTGATCAATAAAATGTTGCCACAAGTGTAATGATGGCTGGTAGCAAGTTTAAGGCAGAGAGAAGTGCAAGTTATATTATCCAGTGTCTCAGGGTGGTTGGGCTGGAGGAGAAATGGATTACTTGCAAAATCCATCACTGGAGCAACAAAATTTGGAGCTGTTTTTGGTATTCTTTGATTTAAGGAGATCTTGCAAGACCCTCCTTGCTGGTAACTTAAATATGACCTTGTTACAGTGAAATGTGAGGACAGATAGTAGCTGCAGTAGTTCAGCAATGATAACTTAGTATTCTGAAAATTTCCTTTGGGTATCTCACACAAAACACTTCAAAAGCTGAGGCACGTCATTCTCAGTATTAAGCAATAATTTGAAATTCTGCAGATCCAGATGCTGACTTCCCACTGAATTCATTGTAAATCACATGCATTTGTACTGTCTAAGTCTGGGCAAAGAGCTTTCACCCGAGGAAAAAAGTTATGCTCAAGTCTGCATAAACAAACCCACACACCAAGCTCATTTCATGAGGCAAAAATCCCCTCCTAAACACAGGTGGGGAGATCAGACTGTTGACTTCCCTACATGGACACCAAAAAGGCTGTGCTTCATTGCTGTGGGAAGGCAGAAGGTCTCCACTACAGTCCTTCAATCTTCATCCATCTGGTTGGTGTTCCATGGTTTGCATTCATACGAAAAGTGGTTTTGGGTCAGGGTCACAGTTTCTTCACTAGCAACTTACAGAGTGCCTGGCATGCATTTGGAAAACTCATGGAAGTGGAGGAAGTTCATCTCTTCCATGAAGGGAGTATTGCAGGAGGATCATCAGAAATCAGGTGGATCTCAAGCTGTTGGAGGCCATCAGCAGCCTGAGCAGACTCCATGAAATAGCCTAAACTAAGGTTTCCCATCTGCTCTAGGCCTGGGAGCTGCTTCACTGCGTGACAAAACTCAGGACGTGACACCATTTTGCTTCCCTGCTTCTACAGTGATTCTCTCATGTTTTAAATAAACTATTGACTTCTGTCCAAATGCAGTATCTGGGAGGAAAAGGAACACTCAAACTGCTTGCAAACACATGAAATAGGTGATAAATAGATGCAGTCTGCATGTTATTATATGGTAACTGAGCTTGCATAAATCATAACTTTTCAGTCTTTCATTAAACTAGTGAGACTGAGTTTCAGCATAGATTTTTTAAAGACTAATAGTGATTTAGCTATGAGCTATGATGAGGAATAGATCACCCACACCAAATTTGTTGTGGCCACCACAGTCCAACTTCTTATGTGTAACTTGTTCATAATTTTCCAGAAACCAACCTGAACACCTGAAAAAAAGCATCTGCTTCCAAAACATCTGAAAGATCAGCAAATAATTGAGAGCTACCAGACAAAGAGTTTCAAAGGCCCTAATTCTTTCCACTGTTTTGAACTGAGGTAGTATGTCCTGGATGGATTGCTCTCGTCTGTAGGTCTTGCTGAGAGAGCTCCCATGAAGCAGGTGCCTCTTGGTCAAGCTCTCACGGCTTTCCATGAAAGCACCTTTTGTCATTGTAGAAAAGAATTTTAGAGAAAATTATTGATTTATGAGAAGAAAATTTCTTTACTGTAGCTACCAGCCATGTATATGGAGAAGGTTAAACAAAAAACCCCATGGAGTTGTCCTGAAAATTTGAGCCTGTTATAACCACACATTTTTGCAGGGAAGCTGACACTTGCTCTGAGCTCTGACTGTTCTCATACACACTTTTTCTCATCTGGGCAGATTCTCTGAGGTTTGGCACTGTACTGGTGTAGCCACATGTTTCCTGGCTGGTTTGGAGTGTGGTCAAATCAAGCCTGAGTCTGCCTGCAAAAGGCTGTGTAGACATAGATTTTGATGTGTTCCTGAGCCAGATGTAGCACTTTCCAGAATAAGGAATGTGGAATAGCAAGCTTCATGACATCTGGTGGTGCAAATGATACCCCAGATTGAACACTGATTCCTATCCACAATTCCAATCTCATTTTGTGAGCTGCACTTATTTAGGATCTGTATCTCCAATGCTTGAATTTTCCTCAGTTTGCCTTTGCCTATTCAAAATATATTGTGCCTTGCATGGATATGCATGAAAACAGTTGATTTGCAGGTGGAAATGAATTACTTCTAATATCTGGAAATAATGAGAAAAATGAAGAATCACAAAGAAGCTGATATTCTTGTGTTAAATGTCTTGTAAACAAAACAAAGAAGTAGCAGCATATGTAATAGGGCTGTTTATTGTCCCCATGTTATTAAATGTTTTCTTGACTGAGCAACATCTCTGCCAAATGTCTCATGAAGAGCTTTGTTGTGACATAAGTTGAAGGCAAGGAAAATCCATATTGTTACAGGCATTTTGATCTGTCATGGACTGCGTCTGCAGAGTGACTGGACTGTGTTCTCTGCAATGAAGTACACATGTCGACGCCCACAAGCTAATGCAGACTGGGGAAGAAGCAAGATAATAAAGCTGTGAAAACTTTTGGGAAAGAAGCTGAGCAGGGAGCATCTGTACGTGATATCTCTGGGACTTGTGGGCGCTCAGCAGCTCCAAAAAACCAGACTGCTGATGGTTGTTCTTAATATATTGACTTAGCTGCTGAGCTGGAGGCAGAAAAACAGAAGTTCTGGGGAGACCTGGCAGTCTGTGCTTGTTTGTACTCCTTGAATGTGTAGCAGAAGACATCTAATCACATGCTACTCATGTAAGAGAGCTTGGAGGGATAAACAGAAGCATGAAAAGGTTGCTGAAGCCTCCAAAGTAATTTTTCTCTTCTCAAACAATTGTACATCAGTTCATTTACTTTGAGCAGGACGTGGTGTAGTATGGTGTGAATCTGACATGAAAAGCACATGGAGCCAGTCAGGAAGAGTTAGTTTTGCTATATTGTACGTTCCTGGAAAGCTGTGATCATCCTGATGTAGAAGTGCCGCTGCAGACCCTCTTGGGATAGGTACCCAGGAAAATCCTGGGAATAGACCAGATGTAGTCTCTTGTCCTAAAAGTGCTGTGTCATGTGAGCTCCAATACCTCTCATCCTGCTGATTAAGTGTGAGAGAACAAAGAGTACCCCATCACCCCTCCCAAACTCAACAGCTGCTACTTGGAAGAGGCTTTTTTCCCCCATAATTGGTATTAGATGATGATGATGCCACAGGCTTTGAAATATTGGAAGCCAGCACTGATCACGCTTACAGATAGCTGAACAATGCAGTGCAATGTAAACTAGGCAAACAAATCCATCTGGGTTGCCAGAGAAGGCAGAGAAAAGCTCTAATCTTCTAGAAGCAGCTGTTGGCCAAGCTGACATTGAAAGGCATTATTTTTAAAATGAAAGCTTCTGTGCGGGTGATGAGAGCTGCTGCATTTCTTGCTTTGGACTGGAAGTGCTTGTTGGTAGCCCAGACAGAGATCAAAATTATTGAACGCTGCAATGCAAGAGTGATAAGCAGGACCCTCTTCAGTGAGTAATGGATTCCTGTCCACTGTGGGACACAATGGGTTTTGACAGGAATATCTCCTTACTGGGGTGGGGTGGGAGCAGTGCTGAGCCAGGGTGGGACAGCTGATGGTGCACCTGAGCTGGCTGAGAGGCTGTCGTTTATATCCTGCCTCAGATGCTCACCAGACTGAATCAGGCAAGAGGCTGGTTTCCCCACCCGATTCCTCCTGGAGAGGTCCCAAATGGAGAAGTCCCATGGGGGAGTTTGAATCCAGACTTATTAGCCGTTTACATGTCCTAGGATGGACCTTGTCAGGATGGTTAGGTAAGCAAAACTTTCCTTGGGCAGCTACAGCCCGTGGCAGAAAAGAAATAATGTCAGGAGACTGGATGTGCCATTCACATGAACCAAGGCACATCAGTCAAAGCAGCTTTATTTCAGGACAAGTGAGTCAAACATAGGGGTTTTACCAATATAATCTCATAAAGGTAGAGGAAAAAGACCCTAAAGCTTAAAATTGTATGTTTGCACTGGCAAGTGCCTTTAGAAAACTAATCTTAGTACCCAAAAAGAATTCAGTTAAAAAAAAAAAGTGAAAAAAGATAGAAAAATATCATTTATGAGGATAGCATTTTTATTATCAACAAATTGTGGTTTTTCATCCAGTGTGAGAGGATACAGTTCAAATGTGAAGGAGCAAAGGAGATCTCCTGTTCATACAGTGCTCTCAGGAGGTTAGTGGTAGCTTACCAGTGGCAGCAGCAGTGGGTGAAATAGTTGTAATTTGTATTGGTTTTAACAGTCTGTGATGCCTGAGGGATGCTACAAAGATGCATATTTTTCTTTTGTGCACTGTGACTGACAGAGGAATAAAAGCCACCCCTACCAGGATAAGTAGCATCATTATCCATGCTGCAGACAGGGACACTGGGCTACAGAGGGGTTTTCTCAGAGCTGTGGAGTCATGGCAGGGCTGTCAGGTGTTGATAGGGGCCAGGACTCAGGGCTCCTTCACAGGGAAGACACAGGCACTGGAGGATGCTGCACCACGGTCTGTAGTGAGCAGTTAGCAGTTCCCCTGGTACCTGGCAACCAACGAAGGAGTAATCTTGACTTAAGGCTTCTTGGCTTCAAGGCTGGAAGGAGGAGAATAATACCCAGGGTTAGTACTAAGCCCCCTCTCTGAAAGCAAGTTTTCCTTTGGGCATTGATGCTGGTGGTTGCTTGGCAGAGCAAACATGGGAGCAGAGGAGCACGCAAAACATCTCATTATCCTTTTTGCCAGAGAGTTAAAAGAATCTGACAGTAAGACTTGCTTAGCTGCAAAGTCATATAGACCATATTGTGTAAATACATTTTGTTTTCCTGTTAAACTCCATTTATAAGACTGACAAGAAGACTAATAAAATATACTAAGAACAAGGATGGTAATTTAGCACTCAGAGAGTGAGAGAGGCGCTTTATCTGAGGAATGCCTATGCTGCACTCATGTCTTCAAGCCATGCCTGAAGCACAGATATTTCTTCTGATGAGCTATGAGCGGGCACAGAAGGGGTTTTTTTTTAATCACTTTTTTCTTCTGGACAGCACCTACTGCCTGTGTTCTGAGGCTTTTCATGTGAAGTTGTTGCCAGGCAGCTTTACAGAGAAAAGTTAAAAGGCTCAGTAGGTACCATAGTGTTCTGTGAGACAAAAACTGAAGCACCCCAGACTCAAAGGTTACTTTTGGAAGAGGTCTCTCCTCAGTTTGCACTGGTTTGGGTGGCCTCCATCACAGCCTTGTCATTCGAATTTGAGATGTCTTGTTTTTAAAACTGCATTCACCAGCAGGCATACACGGGTCTCATCTGTCTATCATCTGCCTGGCAATGGCCAGTTGATGCACTGCACAGTCAGATGTAACCTAAAATAGGGTGAAAGCTTCAACCAAAATTTCAATATCTTTGTTCTTTCATATTTGCTTTGGTCTTTTATTTTTCCAGCACTTTTTTTTTTTTTTTTAAAGAAAACAGATGCATTTTTAATGAACATTTAAAAAACTAATTTAATATTCTTATTTAAATGTGTCAGTGTGAATAGCAAAAAGCAAGGAGGAAAAAAGCAAAGAAATGAAAACTCAAATCCAAAATATAGTTTTGTGGAATGACTCAGACTTGAGATTTATACAGTTATATTTTGGTGTCCAGAATTTTCCCTGATATCTGCCTTTATCTTAATAGTTCCTGCCCAGCACTGCTATGTGAGGTGAGCTTGTGTGTGGTTAAACAGCTGCTGTACTCCGACCAGAGGTGGAAGCATTTCCATGATGGTCTGAAAAGAACTAGTGTACGGCATTTGTACAGCTCTTTGGGGATCTTTCTGGATGAAAGGCGCTATTATACGGGTAAGATCATTATCATTATCATGAAAAACCTTCTCAAGGAAGCAATTCCACCTTCTGCTTCTGACACCTCATTTCTCTGTTGTCTCAGGAGCCTCTTTTGTATCTCCTAGGAGTGTCAGTTCACATCTTAATCTCTTTGTATGTAATCTCATTACAGATAATCCCATTTGCTAGAGATGTCAGTACTTCTCCACCACGTGAGGAAGGATTTCCACACCGCTCATTTTGTAACTGAACCCAGCTACATTCACTGTACAAAACAGACTGGCTGTACCTGGAATCTCTGTTAGGTTAGATTAGCTGTGGGCAGGGAAGTGGAAGGGAAGGAAGGAAGGAAGGAAGGAAGGAAGGAAGGAAGGAAGGAAGGAAGGAAGGAAGGAAGGAAGGAAGGAAGACCTTTTTGCCAATAACATCAAATTATTTTTTTCTCCATCTCATTGTTTATGTGAGAGAGAAATTTCCCCTTAAAAATCCAAGTTTATAAAACAATGATGATAAAAGAAGTTTGAAAATTACTTTCACCACCATCCATCTTCAGTCAGGTCTGCCTGGTAGAGGCAGATACAACTGTGAGCTTTCCCCACTTTGATTCCTTATCTTTTAGTAACTCCTGTCAATTAAGGAGGGTGTAGTCTACCCTCAATTCATTAAATCCACCACAATTGTCAGTTAGTGACAGGCTCTGGGGAGGCCAGGACTAAGTAAACATAAGGGATAAATTATGCAAGAAGGGCACATTTAGGAGAAAAATGAGGCTCCCTTTACATAACATGTTTATCCTTAAATTCTTAAGTAAGCTACTATCATTGATAAAAGTCCAAACCCCTATATTCTTTGAGGGAAGAGTGGGGAAAAAAAAAAGCAGTCGCTCTCCTTTGACGGTTTGAAAAAAGAAAAGATGTTTGTACCACTCACTGACTGGCTAATGAATAATCAGATTTCACAGCTTGAGTGCTGGGGTGGTAATTTGGTTGCACGCCATGCTCCAAATCCATGGAATAGTGCTTCATTAATGTGAAGACCTGTATAATCAAACAATTAGCAGTCTCTCTGCTGCTAAAGCAGCTTTTCATCAGCATATATACTTCGTTGTAAGATGAGACTCAAATTACTGGATCTGACAGCAACTAGTCTTTTACTAAATCACAGCAGTAGTAAAGTAGGGTGGACAGAACATTCATTTTTTAACCCATTTCTACATATGCAAGAGGTTCATTCTATCCATGCCACATGCCATATAAAACTATCATCAAGAAGGTCATGACATTGTAGGTGAATTAAAATTGCACTTAAATGAGTAAATCACAGATTAGATTTTTCTTTCAAGTGCCATAAATTGGCAGTGATATGTTGCTACTTCTCGCTTCCCTTACTTCTCACTTTGTTATCATTCAGGAAGGAAGAAGAGACTTCTACCTGTATTTCCAATACCTGAATGTCACCCCTGCCCCTTCATTGTAGGGGTTTTAACTGTATAGGCAGAAGGAAGTGCCACAACTCTCTATATTTTGCATTTGTTAAGGGTCAAGAGCAATTCCCCTCTGCTCTCCTGTTCATTTTCCAACATGACAGCTAGACAGGGAAGAGGAGGTGGAAAAAGTGAAGATGGGTCCAGAGTGCAGCATCAATCTTCACATATAGATATGAGTCTCCTGCATATTTCTAGCCCAGAAAATCCTGGTGCATGAACTCTCTTATGACTTTTATCTCCATGCCAGCCTGGGATGTGGTTGGCACCTTCCAGGAGACAAAAGCATTGGTATGGGACTTAGCAACTGCTTGTGCACCTGCTGCCACCAGCCTGGTCAGCAGTGGAGCTGTTTGTTGGAAGGATGGGACAACACATAGGATCAGAGTAAGCTAGAAAAGCATATTGAATGATAAAGTCATTTGTGTGTAGATGCTTTGTAGAGAATTCCTTTCTTTAATTGCAGACAAAGTAAGGCTTAATATTATTTATTTATATACAGGCTACATGTTTTTTTTGTTTCCTTTCATACTGCTTTGATTTTTCTGGGAATGAAGTGAGCGCCACTGGGTTTGCTTTGCCGTGTGGCCCAGCAGGTGCTAGCTGCTGAGTGCACTGGAAACATCCAGCGGGTGTTTATGATGTTGGCAAAGACATTGCACCAGAACCTGAGCATGTGTGAGACAATGTAGTGAAGCTGTTTGTGTCAGCTGAGACATTGATCCATTACATTAAAGATCTAATCAGAAATAGCTGATTTATGGTGAAACAGTGCTGGACTGCTTTCATGAATGCAGTGTTTGATTTTCTTGTCTTTCGTGTTTTATAAAAAATAAAACAAAATCAACAAAAACCAACTTGCAGGTGCTGTACCCGTTTCAGGACCCAAATGTCTGTGGTGAAATTCATTGATAGTTGAAAGGTAGCTCAAAGTACCTATTAGTCTTCCCTGAGTGAATGAGTGCTTTTCTAAATATCAGATAATAGTGATGATGAGTTTGGGTTCACTCCAGGGAAGGTTGTCTCCTGACCATTTCAGAAAACACGAAAGGAAAGGTCTCATGCTTTCAGTATATGTGTCAGTCTAATACCAGCTTGAGAAGTGTGTGCTGCAGAGGTCATCCTGTTTGTTTTATCAGAAACAGAGAGATGGAAAGTGGTAAAGGTCAAAATATCCCTCAAGCTGACTACCTGTTTTTTGAGCAAGAGCTGTGAGGGACTAACACATAATCACCTTTAATACAGCTGACCTCCACCAGCATTTTCACCCAAGCTGTGATCTCCTTTTGACTTTGAAGACTCTGTAATCACTGAATTCAGAAAATCTGGCACAGTTCAGTGGTTATTTGTTGATCCAGGAACTGCCCTCCCTGTCAGGACCACAAGTGAACAGAGGACAGGACCCAGCACAGGATTCATCCGCTGCTCCTTGCCTATATGTGCTGTCACTGACTCATGAGGGTCAAAATGGGTACAGTTTCCACGAAAATGAAATCTCAAACTAAAGAAACATGTGGTATTTTTTCTTTTTATTTTTTAATACCATGATTTTTCTTAACCTTTCTCCAGTGCACATTAAATATCTCTCTAGCACAGGCCATACCTTGCCATTGTCTAAACAAAGAACTGCACAAATGAAGGTCTGCATTTCAGGTGATGGGGTTGGTTCATTTGAAAGTGTTAATGCCTGGATTTAAGACAAGAAAATTCCAACATATAGCTTTGAAATGCTGATGATTTTTAAAATCTTTGTAATGGTATAACTCATGAGGTCACATGCAGTGTTGTCTTCATTGTTCCAGGCAGAGGAAGCAGAGTCTATTACTAAACACTAAATATGCTCATTAATTTTCTTAGGCATTCATTTTGCTTATAACAATTTCTATGTGTATGTGGAAACTTATGAACACATTCATAAAGTTGCTGTTGCTTTATGAAATGATGCAGTGACACATTTTCTCCAGAAACAGCTCTTTGTCCAATCTTTGCCTAAAAAACAATTAGGAATATTTTTTCCATTGGATTCCTTTACAAATGCCCCTGATTATTTACTTAATGGAAATAAACCAGAAAAGGGCTCTAATCCACCTGGGATGAGGGCCCTTGTTCTGGGGCAGGCTGTCTTCAGCCTCCCAAGCAGAAGAGAGGTGGTGGGTTGTGTTGGCCACCCTGCACTGTGGAGCCCCCCGTTCAGGGGCACTGCCCTGCAGGGGATGCCTGTCCATCAATGGTGCTGTTCACCACATTCCCAGAAGTCCCACTCGGGGCAACTGGAGCTGCCTAAATTTTCAAGGGTTTTCTGCAGCAGAGCCATGAGAAGAGGGTAGAGCTGTGACCACCTGCTGACAGGCTACAATGCCATGGGCTCTGGTAGGGGTAGCATTTATCTTCAGAAGGACAGAGTGTGAAAGAGGCTCAGGAAATTCATAAGGAGGAGTAAGCCTTAACAAATGCCCTAGAGGAACTAGGCATAAAGTCTCCTCACAGGGGTCATGTGCCTACATCTCACCAATGCTTTTATAATCCTACCCTTAAGCCACTTACTTGATCTCAGGTTCACCCTCCCTCCCTGCAAACCCTGGAAAAGAAAAAACAAGAAAGGAAAAAACACAGGCAGAAATACAATAAAAGCGGGGAGGCAATAACTGTGTTTTCTCCTTGCTTGTGGAAATGGTGGGTGTCCCAAGGCAGCAGGGGATGCAAACCCCTGCCAGGGGATCCCAGCTGAGGGAGGAAAGCAGAACCAGCACCTTGCACCTGCTGCAATGTTTTCTGTTTCAGAATGCTGTCCCTTGACACAGCAAGATACACTGGAAGTGTGGCGCTCTGTGTAGAAAGGCAGTGTGAATTTATAGTATGATATTGCATTCACACACACAGACCCTTACCATTTTCAAGCACACATTTTTTACCATGAATTGCATTTTTTTGTGTATGCATTCCTCGGTTGTAAAAACTCCTCTCCTTACATGAGACCCCTGCCATAGCCCACATTCTGCAGATGCTTCTGTGTGCTTTCAAGTACAAGTGTCTCTGCTATAAGAAAAAACAAAGGATACAGCTACATGAAACTTGGATTGGAAATAAATGAATGGAGATACATAAAAAAATCAGTCACAGTCTATTTTAGATTGATCACAACAAATACAACAGCTCTAAAAAAAATGTGGTCCAATACTCTTATTAAATGAGTTTCATTTGTTGTTGATTTCTAAATAATAATAATAATAATAATAATAATAATAATAATAATAATATTTTCAGAACAAATTATTTAAACTCCGACAATTCTAAACAAATTTTGCTCCCCAACATCTTTATAAAGATATTAATTTTACCCTATATTTTGAAAAACACTTTCATTTTCCTTTTCTTTTTTCTTCTGTTTCATAAAACTTGTGTTTTAACAAATCACTGCCATGAGCTAACCCAGATCTGAATCCAGCAAATACTCTCAACATTATCCTTCTCTGTTCACATATATTTGAAGTAAATTACATCAAATTGTATTTGAAATACCAAACTGGCATTAATGGAAGCTTCTTTTGCTCCAGGCACCATTTTAAAATAGATGAGCATAAAAATGCAGTCTGCATCATTAAGTTTATATGAAACTAGTGAGAATAAAAATCACCATGTAAGTTCTAATAAGATGTGTTTTTCATTCCAGTTTAATAACCCAAGACTATATTCATCTTCCAGTATAATAAATACACTGAAAGGAATTCATTCTTTTGTGTTTTTTAACATGTTGAGGGTTTCAGAAGATGGAGTTTTCTGGGAAGCTGGGTGAAGAAAATTCTTTAATATGGCAGTGCGGAGTATTATTATCATAAATAATTAATGTGCACAGCAGAAGAAAGCCCAGCTTCATTAATAATTCTTATTTTTAGTTGGCATAAGCTAGAGGTGCTGTATCTTCTTTCATCCGATCTATGTCAATTTCCTCAATTTAAAATTACTAGATGTTAAAATTTTAAAGGTATGCTACAATTTCCGATGGATTTTTATTTGTGACTTGCATTAATATCCTACTGCTAATTTTTACCCGCTGAGATATTTTTAGTAACAAGCCAGAAAAGAATAAAAAAAACCCGGTAGCAGCCAGGCAAGGTAGAGTGGGCATCAGTGTCAGCTCCTTTCATCTTTCATTTCCCTTTGGGACCAGTTAAGATGCTTCTTTGATTAGAACCTCAGGAAATATTAAAAAGCTCTTCTGTGAATTTAAACTCATCAAACTTGTCTCTATTTATTTTTTTGAATACTGAGATAATTCACCTCCCACATTTCAAGAACACAGGTTCCTTCCAACCCAACTGCGCTGCTCTGATCAGCAAAGTCACTTGTCAACATCGCTGAATCTCTCTCCTAACAAATGTTAGTGCTTCATTAATGCAGTGCCGGAGCCGGAGCTGCTCCTAAATGTTCCTTATTAGCAGAGACGAGGAAGAGAGAAGACACCAGAGATGGCACAGAGATGGGTGCAGGTAGTGCTGGATTAAAACAAAGGAGAGCTATGTGACACCTGAGGGAAACAAAACACAGAATGGGGGGAAACCATTTTCTCTTGTTGAAAAATATTTGTGGGAGGGAGACTAAAACTCTCATCGTGAGTGTGGAAAAACCAATACCAAGGAGATGTAATGTTAATCTGCATTACACCTTTTGAACAGAATTGCAAATGTTCTTATCAATCAGTGCAAATGTTAGAGCTGAATGAAAAGGGATGGGTTTCTTTTTCTTTTTTTTTTTTTTTTTACACTCTCAAGCACTTCAAAAGAGAACGTTTTGGCCCTTTTTCCTTTCAAACTGGTGGCTGTGAAAAAATCCTCATGGTTTTTATACTTTTCTCTCCTATTTAATGGTTTATCTCCTTTTATTTTGCTTGAGACCGAAAGATGAAAAAAACAGGTGCAGAAGAAGAAGAAGAAGAAGAAGAAGAAGAAGAAAGAGATCACAGAGAACAAGAAGGAGAACACAGAGAAGGAAGCCAATAAAAAGCAAAATGCATGAGGCTGCTCACTTGGGAAAAAGTCCATTTTACCTCATTTATTTAGGGACAAAAATTTTTGGCTATTGGCAATGCTCCTTGCATCTGACATAACCCGGATAATAATTTCATCTGTGTATCACAGCATCTTCAGTCAGACATTTGTGTCAGAATCAATATCCTTTTGAGAATTTTCATAGCTTTTCCCTACATTAGTATATGGTTCATGTTATTTAAGCTGGAGATGTGCTGTGGCTTGTGTCCTGTTGGGCTCCATCGGCCAGTCTGGGCAAATTGGAGAAATTTGGCTCCCATCAGTGAAGGGTTGATGCCTCTGTGTATTTGTACACAGACACAGCCAAAAAATTAGTGATGTTATTGATTCAGCGTAGCAAAATTCAGAAGATGAATTTAGGCATGACCTCCCATATGTCTGTCAGAAATGCCACATGGTTGTCAAACAGGAGGTGGAACCTGGGCACTCTCAGATGAACCAGAGAGGGGACATGGAGCACATGGACACTTACTGTCTTCCCTTTGTTAGTATCTGCATGGAACAATGCACTGGGAGACCACATATCCACTGGGGTGTTGCTTTTGCTAAATTTCAACTTTTTCTTTAAGGCACATATTTAAGAGTATTTTCATTTTATTTGTGTATCTGCTACCATTAAAATGGAAGAGTGGCAAAACTTTGTGTTCCCCAGCCTCGTACTCACTAATCAGCTAACTCAAACCAATTATACAATAGGTGAAAGACATGGGCTTGCATGCTAAAATCTGCATTTTTCTGCCTTCTTTATTTCCTATCAATCCACTGTGACAATGGGTTTATTTTGCAGGAAAATATGCAAATACCTTTATCTGGTAGAACAGTATGACAGTCTGAATGTGAGTCTCTTCATGATGTGTTAACAAACACTTGTTTAAGAGGACCAGCACTAGGAATATGATAAATTTCTGAGTGCAAAATCAGAATCTCTGCAGAAAAACTGCATAGCCCTTGGGAAAAAAAAAAAAAAAAAAAAAAAAAAAAAAAAAAAAAAAGAATGGATGGGTACTGAGGATCAGTCTCTCAAAATAATAAATTTCCATCTTATCTGAAATGTGATACATTAGCAAATGAGTAGGTGAAGGAATTGGTGAACTTTTGCTGCTTTCTTTCTGCACCCACATAATGAAAAATCCCACCACTTTTTTGGAAGGTCTGTTGTGTCTGTTTTATTTTATACATTAATTATATAGCATCAACTGTTGGAGAAATAGTTCTAAAATATTCCTGCAAATGTTGAAAATGTATCTGTGGAGACTTTCAGATTTTTTTTTTTCCTAACATCCTAATTTCAAGAGTGATTTAAGAACTGATTGGCATTTGGCAAAAAATGAATGATAATGAACTCATTTCAATAGAGATGGACCAGATACCATGCCGGCTGTTGAAACTTTTCAAAGCTGGTTTCTCTCCAGTAAATGTGATCCTGCAGGCTCTGTCCATCTGCCTACAAGAAAAGAGACATTCGCATTCTGCAGGAAATACTGCTGAGAAAATACCAGAGAGAACTAGCAATTTTGTGATCTCTCATCATTCTCAGCAAGGAAACTGGACAATGACAGACACCACAGCAAAATAACAGCACTGAGCTACTTCACTTCCCTATTTTCCTTTCTTTTCCTGTATTTTTTCCTTTTTTATTTTATTTTATTTTATTTTATTTTTTTTTTTTTGTCCTCTGCATTAGCAGGTAACAAACTTCCTTCAGTATGTTTGCCAGAGAAGTAGCAGCTTGAACAAGTCTGAGCCCCTCCTCACAGCAGGGATGCTCAGGAGTGACCTGTAGCTGTTGCTTGCAAGGATGGTTTGATTCTGGCCTCACCCTAATTTTTGCCAGTGCAAACTGAGTCACAGACGCCACATTAAACAGCTGAAGTGAAAAACTACACCAGCTGTTAGGCTTCTCCCTGTTACATGAAATTGAAACAGCTCTGAGATTTAAGAAAAATAGCATGAATTCACCCGCAGTCACAACACCTGTGGGACAGGCTCTTCCTTGCCCAGTGCCCACCAGCCCACCTTGTGCAAGGCCAGGGAGGCTGGTGCTGGAAGGGTGTCCAGCCAGTGCCTTCCCACAGGTGGCAGGGCCAGCAGAGGTGTCTCAGCCCCTGGGTGAAGCCCACCCCAGCCCTCAGAGCAGGTCAGCTCACAATGCTCATTGCTCAGTTATTTCATTTCTGCTCCAAAGTCTGTCACATTTCTCTCTCCCACCCATCCCCCTCCCACCAAGAGATGGTTTCTGCGTCCCCCTTGGGTGTTTTCTGCCACTGCCAAGATCCTGGTCCACATCCCTATCTCCTCTCCAGCTGCTCTTTGTGCCTTTGTTTTCGAAGGTGGCTCTCTTAATGCAGTGCCTGTAAGCTCACCTTTGCACAGCATCACTGCTAAATTTTTAATCAGTGGTAGTAAAACAAAGGAAATGAAGAAACTCCAGTATTTAACAAATGGTGTGTGGCTAAGCCCCAGGCCTTATCCTAGTTTACAGACATGAGCAGAGTGTCAAGCACCAATCCTACAAACCAATTAGCATCCCAGGAGACTTTGCTCTGCTGCATGGTCATGAAACTATCATTAATGTTATGTGGTGTTATGGTTGCACATGGCCAAAACGTAAGAGAGAGGAAGTACTTCTGCATTTCATGCTGAATTCTCTGCTATATGAGTTGTTAATTAAAAAAACTTGGCTCAGTTCTGTCCCTTTGCACAATCAGAATGATATAAATAAGAATCTTATCCAAAAGCTTTAAAAATCAATTTTAAAAAAGGCTGGCTACAATATTTGCACAATATTTGCAGTTCAGCAGAATGAAGCAGGGAATTACTAAGTTTTCAACTTCTCAGTTTCCCCACACAGCTTAGATCTGCTCATTGCAGTGAGCAGGTTCCTGTGTCTGTGAGGCAGGAGGCTCACACCTGCCTTGGTGGGGAGTATTTGGTACCAGTCACTGCAAGAGGCAGAGATTCTGTGTGCTCAGGGGTGTGGCCTGAGGGATTCATCTGAGCTATGTCAGTGAGCCAAATTCTCTTAATTACACACCAGGAAGGATATTTCTGTAAGCTGAGTGACACCCCAGACCTCAGTAGACCCAACTTCTGTGCAGCCCTGAGTCATGTCTTGAACAGGTGATGCTAATGGGGGGTGGAATTTGTAGCACAGAAGCCAGAGCCCAGCTCTTTGCTCCTAGTTAATTCCCAAGACTGCAGAAGTAAGACCCTACCTCTTCAAACTTCATATTTTTGCCCAACCATTTTATTACCTATGAAACTCTGATTTGTGTGAAAGATAGAGATAAAGAAATTTAAGTTATACAGCAGCTTGTGAAATGAAAGTCATGATGTTAAAAACACCTGTTACAACCAAAAAGCTAGGGTATAAGAATGATTTATTACATGTATTATGGTAGCCCCACATGAACTGAGCAAAGATTTTGCCCTTTTTCTGTCTTATTCACATATGGGCATGTTAAAAGGCATCAAAGACATATCATGTGTCCCAAAGGATTAACTCACTCTTACTAACACTTTCATTTCTGTGTTCCTACAGCTTAGGTGTACAGGCTTTATTTCACCATGCCTGTGAGGGGCAATTCCTGCTCAAAATGTGTGTTTAACAGAAGAAAGGAGTAGACCACCAACCCAAAAAAATACATAACCTTCTCACTGGAGTAAAGAGCCAGCACTTGGCACGAAGAGCACAGAGCTCTGCAGGAGGTGAGCATGTGTGAAGGGTTATCCATCCCTGTCCCATCCCTGTCCTGCAACCCCAAGGGAAAGACAATGCACTTTGTGGTGTAAATGAACAGCATCAGAGAGGTTAGTGGCAGTGAATGTGTCTCTGGGATGTTGACTCCCTGTGCTGAGGACTGGCTCCCTCATCTCAGGGACTGCATCACATTCACCCTCTCACCACCCAACCACCTCCAATTTCTAGCGTGGGAAAAGAAGTAGTCATTAATGGGGATACAGATAGGAAGCCTGCTAAGAAATATTTTAGCAATTAGAACAGGAGGAAATTTAGTGGGGTTTTTTTTGGGGTGTTTTTTTTTTTTGTTTTTTTTTTTTCCACAGGGAAAACCTATTTCCTCACTTCTTTTCCATCCAAGCATAAACTGGCATTTTTTTGCCACTGTGAGAGTGAGCCAGAGCTATCACTGGAGACAGAGAGAGGAATTGCTATAGTGTGGATTCATTAAACTCATCTCAGTCCATCTCTCTTTTTTTTAGTATTAAAGGAGTATGGAGTAACACAGGGCAGAACGAAGTGTTCTGGAAAACTGATAATCAAATGGCCTAAAGCTAATGTTTACTTTTCTGAATGTTTTACAGCAGCATTACTTGGAGATGTATTAAAAACAGGGAGCGAGAGGGAGGGAGAGAGGGAGGGAGCCTAATAATAGCCTTCCAGTTACAGAAATAGAGAAGCAGCATAGATATGATAATTGAATTTGGTTTGGATGGGCGATAATCCGCCTTTATGCTACAGCTGTAGTTCTCAGATTTGAGCCTGGCTGGTGGCAGGTGTTGGGCAGCCTCCCCAGCCAAGGGAAGGGTACAGCACCGTGCACTCCTCATGCCCCCCATTCCTCTCCCTCCGTGTCCCCCTTTTCTCTCCTGGAGCCTGCAGGCAGGAGGCTGAAGGGTCATGGGTTCTGCATGTGTGGCTGTTTTTTCTCTGCATTTGTGGGGGCTGTCCTGAAGGTGACCTGGAGCCTCCCTTCCCCATCCAGCCAGGAAAAGTCACCAGTGAATCTGAAGGGGAGCTCCTCTCATCTCCAGCAAAATCCCTGCTCAGCCATTCTCTTTTTCTCTTCCACTCTAAATAATTCAGCTCCACACTTGGGGAGCTGACACTGCTAGTAAACCGAGGAGTTACATATTTTTGGTTGCACTTGGAGATTAAGTGCCACTTGAGTTATAGTGTCTAAATTCCCAAATATTTGTGTAATTTTAGATCATGAATTCACATTCCTGACTATGTTTAGTATCAATATTTATTCACACAGCTCTCTCTGTTAGATCCCATGGAAGAAACTGGGCGAGGGAAGTGGGAAGGTGTCTCCAAGCTCTCTCTGCCACAGGCATGGGTCCCTATGCTATTTCACTTTCTGAAGCAAACTCCAGCCTCTCTATGTCTGCTCTGTCATGGAAAATGTGGGATGGGAGGCAGTGGATGGGATAACTGGGCTGCAGTGGATGGATGATATATCCACCCATTTTCACCAGATGACCTTAAAGATTTTGTGCCAGAGACATGGGGCTGTTGGCATGCTGCTGTCAACAATAGCAAGAGGAATGGAGAAAGGTAAAGAGACTGAAGAAGAAGTAAAGTCAAAACATCTTTCCTGGGTGTTAGGAAGCCTCCCTGTCACCTCTGCTGCCTTCCATCCTCCTAATATGATCCTCCAAGAAATTTTATCAGTCTAATTTGCTCTCTTGGTTTGTTCAAAAGCAAAAGCAATTCTAAAGAAAAAGTATTAATTAATTTCCTCTATATGAGAAGATGTGAGAAGATTTTGGTTTCTGCAGGCACTGAATTAAATTCTGGCTGCACAAGAGTTTGCATTTTTAATGCAGCTCTTTTACAGGTCACCAAAATTGTTCCCTATTCAGCCACTCTCATCATCTAGGTCATTATGACATATAGCCACAGCTGATGCCTGGATCCAGCTCCTGCAGTCCTCAACTGGCATTCAAATGCCACTTCTAATGATAACGAAAAGCATGGTGACTGCTCTAGCACCTTTTCTCCAGCTGTCTCAGAAGGCCTGTGATATAGCAGTGATTAAATTAGCCTTGTAATGTCATTGTCAGCTGGATAGGTAGCATGCAAGTTCTGCAGGTAAGAAAAGAGAGTCATGAAGAAGTGTGGTGCTTCACCTTTGCAGCCAGAGAGACCAGGTGAGGAATGAAGACCTGGGCTATGGGACTCAGCAACCCAGCTCAATTGAAAGCCAATTCTGTGATTGACAGGGAAATTAATCCTGCTTATTCAGTTTCCAAAGAATTTTAGATGAAGACTTGCTTGCCACACAAGATTTTTTGGTTGTGCTGTTCACATGCTGCATCCCTCAGTGGAAGTTCTCACTGTCCTTAGTGCATCTGTGTTGGCTCAGCCCTCCTATTTCCTTTTTCTTTTTTTTTTTTCCACACAATAAAAACCTACTTACCACCCGAAGGGTGCAGTTAGACGTGGAAAGGCAAAGTTTTGGAGAGATAAATGTCAGTGCAATGCTGTTGTGCTGCTCATTAATTGCTAGCAAGGCAAGAAATACTCACTGTATGAGCAGACACCTGTGACTGTGCCACAAAGTTAGGATGGAAAATTCAAGATGTATCTACGAGCACTTCTTCCAGTACTTGCAAAATGTCAGATTCTTTCCTGTTCAAGGTCCAGCTTTGCATTCCTGAAAAGAACAAAAAAAATAGTAATACTTTTTCTCCAAAAAAACAGTGCCTAGCAATATAAAGTTGAAGATATCCCTTTCAATCTTTGGCTTTGATGGATGTCTTTGGATTCTGAAAAGGATATAGTAGATGCCTTATTAGAATAATATTCCAGTGTCTTGACAAGCAGTGTCAGATTTATATCACAGCTTTCTTTTTTATGCCAACAGATGCGTAATTCCAGAGGACCACTAAAGACATCATGCACTGTTGTGATTTTTATATACACATTTTTTTTAATGGAAAGGTTGTTATAATCCAAGAATCCTTGCTTTTCTTTCCTGTTGGTTTTTAGCACCTTTGTCATTTAATATTCTTCCTTTTGCAGTTGTTCCCCACAGTGAATGCATCCAAAAGCAGAGGAAAAAATGGTGCAAACACAGTCTCCATGTAAGCTTATTATTTGGATATCCTTCCTTTGCCACTGACTTGACCAAGTTCCCTATGATCCCTGGACTCAGCTGACTGGTTATTTGGGAAAGAACTATGCTAGAGGTGGGAGGAGGGAGAAATACTTAAAGAACTGATAATATCCAGGTTTTCTGGCAATGTTAAACATGTAAATATTTCAGTTCAGCATATCTGGATTTCCTGCCAAACCTTCCATTTCTGTGTGTGTAGCCCAGTCTGTCTGAAATGATGTGTCCTTCATGACCAGTGGTGGGAATCACCATGTACCGCTCCAACGAGCATTTTCACTGCTCACTCACAAGGGTGTGTGAATCACCCAAGCAAATACCAACTTTGAAAGAGATGAGGCGGAAATCTTGTCTCAGCTAACCTGTCCCTATCTCTTCTAGTACTCCTGCTTCTCTGAGCAAATTTGGAGAGACTGTGAGCTACCAGAAGTGCCTGTGGGTCTATAGTTCTTGCAGGCAGAAGACAAAGCCCAAGATGCGCCCCTGCCTGAACAGATGGGCCACTGCATCAGAAGTGAGAGAACACCCCACAATCTCTCCACTCTGGGTAGAAGATATCAAACAGCAGAAGCTGCCTGCTTTTCATACTGGAAGGCCATCTCTGACATCCTGTCAACTAATAGCAGAAGCAGTAAGAAAATGTATTACAGGCAAGACAGAAAGTGCCATGAAACACATGGGAACAAACAGGTTCCATCCTCCATATCCCTTCTCTCCATATACACACATCCTGACCCAGGAGAAGACCTCTTACACTGCAGTTTATTGGAATAGCCACTAAGAAAGTATTTCCAGCATTCCCACTCAAGCCTCTACATTTGTTTTTCTCACAGAAAGAGACTGGGTTATTGGTTTTTAATCTTTATGGGAATAATTATTTTTTGAAAGGGAATCCAGTGTTCAAGTACAGAAACAAATTAAGGTCAGAGAGAAGCACCTAGCTTTATGTAAGTGTTTAGTCTCTCCTTGTGAAGTGGCTGGTTCTGCATGAATTACCATTAATAATAAAACATATGTAAGATGGTGACATTCGGCGCTCATGTTCTTAGTTCCCCATTAAGCTGTGCTCCCTAAAAAGGTTTCCGGGTTTATTTAAACATGCAGGAAAGAATTTAATATTAAACAGAAATAAGATGTAATAGAATTATGTCAAAACACCTGAGGGAATTTTGGATACCTTTAAGGAATGAGCTCTGAAGTGATTTATAGCTAGAGCAAGTGATAATTGAGAAGAAGGCAAAAAAAAAAAAAAAAAAAAAAAAGAAAAATGAGTTAATGCTTCCACAGCTATGAAATGCTGTAGTTCACAGACTTATCAGGACTCTTGCCTCAGTATAGGCATTATTTTACTTTCTGATGCTGAAAATTAGTGTAGTGATCTTGCTAGCACTTTTGAATGCACTTAGCATAAGCACAAGAGTAGCTCCCTGGGGTTTGCCTGTGCAAGGGGAGTTAACACATAATATAAGTATTCAGAGGCTTGGATGCTATTCTACAGCTTCTGGAGATAAATGTGTGATTTAGTCTCAGGCTAAATTATGGCTCTCATTACATCATCCTTGAACATTTTAGATTGCAGAATTGCATCAGATCCTATGATGGGATAAAAACTTTACCCTTTGTAATTTGTGTGAGTTTTGACACAAACCAGACGCTCTGCCTAGTACCAAAAGGGCCAAAGCACAGGGCATGGAAGCTTGACTCATTTGCATCTTAATGCAATTATAGACTTAATGTAAGATATTCCTATTTAAATTAATATTTTCCGTGTCAGTTCAGCAGTATCAGCACACTGCTAATGATCTCCATATCCATTAAGACCAGTTCAAATGCACCTCAGTGTAGCTTTCTTACCCAAAACTCCTTATGGTATTTTTTAAACTGATCTGTAGCTTATTATTTTTTATTATTCACAAATGTCACAGGCCTTTTCTCTCCATTTTGGGATTGTTCTTCTCCTATTTTAGGTCTTTTCCTTTCTTCTAATGTTGCTCTGGGAAAGCTCTGGGGATATAAAAAGCAAAATAGACAGATGCCTTCACCTACCAGATTGTTGTGAATAATAATAATCACCTCTTATATATCCCTTTTCATTTTCAAAGCACTTTTCAGCAATTAGCTAATTTGCCTTTACAACAATCTCTGATAGATAGGTAGAGGCATTAGCATAGTGGCTATTTATTTATTTATTTATTTTATCCTGCATAAAATTGTTAGGGTTTTGTTGGTTTGGGTTTTTTTTTTTTTAAGTTTTCCTCTCTTTCTTTTTCTTCCTTTGCTGGGTATTTTTGCTGCCCTTCTTTTTGTGAAAGGTAAATTTCTGTGGGATTGTTATGCCTATTAGCACTCCTAATCACTGAACCTAATTAGACTCTCGTAGAAATGAAAGCACACACCAGCAACAGATGAACAATTTCCTTCAAGAGCATGAGCCCTATCTCCACGGCAGCCAGATACTGGCTGGAGAGCTGGAAGCCAGACCCGATCCACACTTGAGGCTGCTGGTTCAGATTCCACCAAGGAAGATGACTATGATACCTCTATTCCTTTGAAAAGCAACTTGCAGAAGGCACTGACCAGAAGAATATGTGAAGTAAGAAATGAAAAAATCTTGCTCTTTTGGGAAAAAGCCAAACAAACTGGAAAGGTCAGAAAATCTGGTGTTGAAATTGAAAATCTATCATGGAATTGCACACCTAATTTGGTCAATAGGAAAATGCGCCCAAGCAGGGTCTCAGAGATTTCTACAGCTCGGTTCCCTAAGGAGAAAACCCTTGAATAAGAAGAATAGGCCAGACAATTCAATCCCTCCTGCCCCACAGTTTCAATCTAGTGCATTAAGGCTGTAACGCAAAAAACTCACCTTGGCCCTTTGGTGGAGTGAACCTCGTGCACTCCACCCTAGTCGGAAACACAGGTTACCACAGCCTAATCTATATGATTGTACAGGCATGGTGGAGGGTGATGGGAGTCTTCTGCAGCCTCCTCCACAGCCCGTGCAACAGGGAGAAAGGCTCTGCCAGCACGACTTGTCCCACATCCTGCTGCAGGAAGGGACTGCTCGCTGTGTGCCACTCATGTTGGGATGACCTGGACACCCCTGTCCTAACATCAGCCCAGCAGCATAGCAGCACCAGCTACTGCTACAGCCCTTGTGTCACTGCCAACCCTTTTTGCCACTGTATCATGGCCCTTTCTTTGTCTATTCTCATCCCAGAATAATTCTTCTCCATAATAACTCTTATCTTTTGTGCATCAGAATAGACAATTTAAAACTTCCTTCAGAACAGGGCAAGGAATTGGTATGAATACTAACACCAGATACAGTCATTGAGGAAAATGTCTTTAACATGTCTTTTACAACTGGCAGGGCTAATGGATTTTGTAGTGACAGACTGCACTGAGGGTTTTACTGGCAAATCCTAACTTACATGGAAAAGAGCAAGGAAGCCCCCACTGTAATATCTTCATGAAGTGTTAATGCAACAGGGATCCCCTGTACTTTGTGATAATTGAACCATAAAATAGTTCAGCTTTATCTACAAACTCTCCAGCGCAATGCTTTGAGTGTATAACCATTTACATTATTCCCAGAAAATTAGGTCAGCTTTTCACAGAGAAAATGTCAAATTAAAAAAAAAAAAAAAAAAAAAAAAAAAAAAAAAGAGAAAAGAAAAAAAAAGAAGAAGAAATAATGAGGGGGAAAAATAAAACAGAAGAGGCTTCCTCTAAAAGAACTTTTCCACCCCAGATTGGAAAATGTCACTATATCCTCCCAACAGCACCATCCCCAGTTACGAGCCAGGGAGGGAGCAGGGGCCGAGGAACAGTGGGCAGCATCTGCACTCGGCTCCTTTGAGCTGGAACACAGCTGTGTTATGGCTGTGTCATCATTGCAAGCGAATTAAAAGAAATGGAAACATTAACTCTGTGGAATCTTTTCAGAAGCTGGTGGTGACTAAACCGGGAGGCGCTAACAAAGGAAAGCTTTCAGCAAGTGTTTGGCGTTTGAAGTGCAGCACGGTCTTTCCATGAGGCTGTTGTGAGGGTTAAAATTAATCCGCATTGTCAGGGAAGAAGGCCGTACAATGGATGTTTGTTGTGGAGAAAGGCACCTGGAGATGTGTTGTGTTCTCAGAAGGCTTAAATAGTTTCATTCCAAAATTTCACAGCCTATTAAAAGAACCACAAGAATCTGGCAGGGAACCTCCCTGAGATCCCAAGCATCTCTCCAAACCAACCAAAACCACTTGGAAGACTCTCGTGGCCCTGCCAGCAGACTCACAAACTCAACCACAGGTTTGGTCTGGCACACAGAAATGCAGATTGCACCCCAAAGAGAGAGAATTCAGCTGAATGAACAGAACATCACCCAGTTTGGCCTTGAACCGCTGAGTACCTCCCCATGCGAGGGAGAAAGCAGAGTCCTCGAGGAAAAGAGGTCAGCAGTGAAGGATGCCACACATTTGGCTACTCACCATGCCACTTCCAATTTCCCAAAACATCCACAACACACTTAAAATTTCCAAAATGGGCAGGCTGCTTTGAAATGGACGACTTGAGGGATGCTGAAAAGGGAAGGAGTGTATTTGGAGCAATGCACAGTGTGCATTGCCTCTACTGGGACACTCGTGCTTGGACACTGCCAGGCTCTCTGCTCTGGAAATAGGCCTTGTAGGGTGGATAGGAAAAAGATCTTGAATACAGAGAAACTGGGCTATTAGAAAATACCCGCAAAGCTTTTGTGGACACAGGAAGGAGGAAGCTGGTACTTGTGCAGAGGTTGGCCACACACACAAGGCTGCGGAGCTGATATCTGATCCAATCCTGCATTCCCTGGCTCTTCAGGCAGTTTTTTCCTCTGCCATTAGATTGCACTTATGATCCATTTTTGGAAGACATTACTTCCAGGCTGCCTGTGTCTCCTTGCCCCAGTGGCACCACAAGGCAGCAGTTGCTCTATGGGATGCAAAGTGCTATGGCTGGGTTGAGTCTTCCTGCCTGGCAGCCTGTGTACTCCCGTCCTCTTCCCAGAAGGTCCCTCCTGCTATTTAGCAGCTCTGACAGAACTAGATATCATAGCCATGGGATCAGCAATGGCTTTGCTGTGCTGGAAAGGAGCTGGTGGTGGTGGCAGAGGCATTGCATTCAGGCAGCTACAACTGCGTGTTGCTATGGGCACTGATGCAGAGGCGAAACACAGGCTAAGCCATCACTTGATTTTCTATTCAAGCAACTCTTGAGTACTAAAGGAATGGCTATCTGCCAGTGTTTGTAATAGAAGGTCAGTATACACTGACATTCAGCAAATTGGTGTTATATGCATTAGATCTGTGCTTTATGAGGTACTGCTCCATTTTGGAAATGTGAAAATTGACTGAAATCATGACTAAAATTTTAGAGGTGCCAATCTGCAGCTGCAAGCACACTGACAGTGCCCAAATACCCAGGCAAAGCAGCAAGTCCAGCTATTTAAGACAGAAAAAGCTAAAGGTAAGTGTGTGCGTATGTGTGCTGTGAAGTTGCCACCAGCAGCAAACCCAATGCTCCAGCTCACTGCTGTCCCCAGGTGGGATCCTTCCCCTGGGGATGGGCAGTGCCCCCCTCTCAGCTGATTGCAAGCACTGTGTGCTGGCAGCAGGTAGACATCTCTTGAAACGGGGGTCTTATAAACCTACCTCTGCAGGGTCCCCTCCATCCGAGCCTGAGAGCCCCAAACTGAGTCACAGTCCCTCCTGCCTCCAGTACTTTCCCTGTGCTGTGCAGAATGCAGGGAGACAGGAGAAGGAGCTCTCATCCCCTAGCAGAAATGCAAAGTCCATGGTGGACAACAAAGAGTGAAGTTTTTCCCCAGAGTCAAGCTTTTCTCTGGGTGAGCCAGGCAAGCTGGGCTGAGGCAATGTGGTCCCAGCACAGGCAGGTGCTGTGACTGCATCCCATCATCCCTTCCCAGGCACAGCAGCAGTCTGCATCTGACTCCCAGCTCCAGTATGTGGAACAGCTACTTAGTGATCCGCCTCCAGTGTTATGCCCCATTAACTCAAAGTTAGGCATGATTACTGATTATCTTTCCTTATTTTGTATGCATGTGCCTGGCGAGCAGTAAGAAACTGAGAGGATTTCCTGCTCACAGCCTGAGCAGGGTTTGGGGACATGGTTCCTTCACAGGATGAAAGAGAGCTGGCATGTGGCACAGAGAATATGGTTCTTTCCCAAAAGCTGCCACAAAGAGAAGTTTGAAAGGCACTGACGTGACACGAGTCAGGAGTTATGTTCATCTGCCTTTCTCTCTCTACACCATGATGAATTGCATATTATTTCCTTCATTAGTTTTAGGCTTCAACCACTTTGCAGTGCAGACATGAATAAAAATAGTGAGCGGTTTCAGTCTGGTGACGATTTTATTCATTGGTGCTACATGTCAGATAATAGCTGTATTCCACTTCTTTGCTCTGTGAGCTTTTCAAATATTTCACAGGCTGAGTCGTTTATTAGGTATCCTCATACAAAATCCTCTGCCTCTTTCTCTGAAAGGTAATTGTTTAAGTGGATTAGTAGCTTTCCCTGAAGATGTGTAGGGAGTGGCATAAAAGAGCAACATGGCTGTGACACTCTTGTTCTGACCTTAGGAATATACCCAGAGGGTTGCTGAGATCATAGGCTGCTCCAATTATTGTCAGGGGAAATTAATATACCGTTTTATTCCAGCTAATACTCATTGGTCAGGCCAGGGGATACACTGTGGTACAGAATATTCCTCCAAAACCAGAAAAACAAACCCTGATGAAAATCTTATGTTTTCAGTAGATTTACTCTGCCAAGACTTCTATTCTTTGGAGAAATATTTTTTGTGTGCTGTTTCATATCACTGTGACTTCATATTAATTAAGCACTCACCTCACCTTGGGTGTCTGAAAGAAAAGTACAATAGAAGAAGATGTAGCCCCTGTCTGAAAGAGCTTGCAGCTGTAATGGGGTAAATGCATTTAGCAGACAGAGTGAAAAATAAGACAGGAGCATTCAAAGGCGAGAGAAGATAAAGATTTGGGGGTAGACACACTTGAGCTCCTCTGTGTGCTGCTTGTAGTGATTCTGGTAACAATTTCATATCCTCTCTAATACATCTTCTTGCTTCAAAACAAAAGACGGACTAAAGGCTGCGGCTGCTGGTTAGTAATGAAAAGGTAAAGACCAGCTGTTCTTCCTAAATATGATGTTTTGCTCTGCAGTCATTCAGAAGGTTGTATGAGACTGTTAAAAAACACATCAGGGTTTTAACCCTCCTATTCCCCATCACTGGGAAGGTGCCATGCAGTGAACAGCTGTGTAGACCTGAGCACCTCTGTGGTGTTTGTTGTTAGGTGCTTCGGGCAGGTTGGGAATGACGGTGCTGCAGAAGGAGCAGCTGCAGGGGAGAGGCATGTGAAAATGCCAGGGGGGAGTCAAATGAACAAGAAATGTCTGTGGAAGTTGATATTGCGGGTATTGCAATGAGTGGCATTAATACAGATTGGTAAGGATTTTGTGTGTCTCAAAATGTTTGATATTGATGATATTTTTCAGCTTAGAAATTTAATTTAAGACATCATTAGTATTTATCAAAAATTGATAGGATGTCTATTTCTTGTTGTTAATGTTGGATGTTTAATATCTACTATTAAAATAGTGACATGTAAATGTCTTTCCATTTGGACTTTGAACATAAGGCATGTGTTCACTCTCATCTCCTTTGCTGTGCTTATTCCCAGTATCATCTAGCCCTCACCATGCACAGATGTTCCTTAACCCAGGGCCCATTCATGTTTCACCAGGATCTTCAGAGATCAGCAGATTGTATTCATTTTCTCATTTCTCTCCCACTACCCCCATCTTCTGCTCTTCCTCCTGATTCTTTGTGTCCCTGATTGCTTTCCTGCTGTACTCCTTGATCAGCCCTCTGTTCTGCACCTCAGACACAAGTACAGCTGCCTGTGCCCTATCCCCAGGTCAAAGAAAGCATTTGCAAGGACCCTAGTTCATATGGAGCATTCTTTCCTCTCTTTGTGTAGCCACGATTTGGGGGGAAAAAAATAAATTGTTTGTAGGTGAAAAGGTAATCTCTTTCCTCTCAGGAAGAGGGGAAAGGGGAAGGAGCAACTGGTTCACTGCCAATCTCAGCAGGTGCTCTTGTCCTACAGATAAACCACAACATTTTCCAGCCAGCCATAAAGGACAGCCTGAGCATCCTGAGCATATGTACCTGCTTGCAGCAAGCGAAGGGAGTGCTTTGAGTTGAACAGCTCAGTCCCAGACTCTTGATCAAAATCTGCACCTGGGGTGAAGCAGTAGCCCATTTTATCCATGCTCCTTTTTGGGATAAGTGCACAGAATTGCTGGTGGGGTGCCTGTCATGCTGGTCTCTTTTCAGATGTTTTCTCTGCTAATATTATCCTGGCAGTGCACCGAGCTCAGACAACCCCAGGGCCCCCAGAGTCTTTCAATCCCCCATGGGGCTTCTGCCTAATGCACTGCATTTAAAAGAGGTTTCAGAGGTGAAGCAGGGCTGTGAATGTGAGTCTGTTTGCTGGAAACTGCAATGTCCCCTTAGTTTCCCTGGTAGCTTGTTCCAGCAAGTGCTTGTATGTGGCATAGCCCCAGCTCTGCTAGGGGATCCACACAGAGTTTCACTTGGGCTGTCACTTTGCTGCTGTGCTGAGACCCTCCCTGCTCCATTTTTTTTCCATGAGACTTGCTCCATTTTTTTTCCTCATGATGGTTTTGAATATGTCCCTTGGACTTTTGTGGAGCTTTTTTGAGTAGGACAGGCTGTGCTGAGGTTTCAGTCACACAAGGGAAGAGATGTAGCTTCCCCATACATCTCAGGGTGGATTGTGCATTGAAATATACATTCAGATGCATGGAGCTGGTGCTCTCTCCCTTTTACCAGAATTAATTGCATTAGTAATGCCAAACTCTGGATCCGGGGGGAATTAAAATGGCATTAATACTGTGGGGGTTTCATTGTGTCCTCAGATTTTAAGCCAAACTTCCCATTCATGGCAATAGGGACTTTTATGGGTGGCACCACGTGGCCCATGGAAATTAATCTTGCATTCTTTTAAGTTTCCTGGACTACAAGAGGAGGATGGAGTGTCACTGCTCCTGGTTGTTTGTGACACATGATTGTGTCCCTCACACAAGCATTGGCAGGTTGAGTGGTACAGAAAGCAGGAAAACCTAGCAGCATCTGCATAGCTCACTGCTTATCAGGAATATACACTGGCAGCCATACTGTAGGGCAGCAGCAGAAAAACAAAGCAACAATCAAGGGAGCCCTTTGTGATGGATTAAAAGGGTTTAGAAATGTCTGAGCCATGCAGTTTTCAAGCACTGACACTGCCAATGACTTCTTGACTAAAAACTAGAAAATGTGCTTACTGAGTGCACAGCCTGAGTTTTGCTTGTTTTCCCAAAGCCTGCCTTTTGTTAAAGGCCTTTTATCTGAACAAAGTTTAGACACAGTCACTTCATAAAGTGACCCTTTCCTTGAAATAAATCAGGATAATTATACTAGAGCACTGCAGCCTGTGAACCGAACCAAGGGTCTGTGTGTTTCTCTATTATTGGGACATAATTTTTTTTTTACAATCCACGCTGCATCTCTCTTAGCCTCTGTGTGGCTCTCCTTTGTGTGCCCTGCACTGACTCTGCTTGTTTTGGTCCCTGGCATGGGGCTGTGATGGGGAGACAGGGGATCCCGAGTAGCGACAGTCACATGGGGGACCATTAGTATTCCCATTACTTCTCTTGACTGCTCAAAAAATTCATGCATTTGGCCAGTGTTGAAGGCTTAAACCATCTTCATCATCATCCTAAATTTTTTTCCAGCCTGAGTTTACATCACTGAAGTATCTTTAGCCTTTTAGGAGGGGAAAATAATCTGAGCAGGATGACTCACTGCTGGTACGATACAGCTCTCCTCTCCATCCCTGAGGGGGTTGTCAATCAGGATGCTTTTCCCACTGTCTCTCATAAATACTGCCTGACACAGCAGGGGAAAATGGGGCTGAGGATGTGTGTTCAGGTCTTGCACCTCAACAAAACAGCTCTTGGTGGCTGTGACTTGCTGGAATGCAGCCAGCAATGGCATCCTGCAAACAGAGAGGTCCCTGAGCCCCAGGTCACCAAAGACCCTTCACAGGACTCAGGACCACATTCAGAAGTCGTCTACAGTGGCTCTAGGCATTCCGATTTTGGTGTTTAATTTCAAGAGAACTATGTGTGACCCAGAGAATCTGCTGCCTGGGGTTTCCTGCAAAACCAATGGCCAGAAATTGTTGCGGCAGTGGTGATGAATGGTCTGAATATGGTCTGTGCCCTTCAACTTGACTCAGCATTTAGTCAGGAGCTAGAGGAATGAATAGAGAAGCAGGCATTTTGTGCTTCCAGTGACCCGTGCTGTTGAGCTGGTCAGCTGCTGTGTTACAGACGTATTTTTGGCTTTTTCAGGGAAGCTCTTTTGTTATCACATCAAACTCTTCACTCAGCTGGCAGAAGGCATTCTAGCAGCTGTGAGTCTGGAAGAATCCAGCATACAAGAGATGACTGTAAAGTTTGTTGGGTTTTTTTTGTATTTTCTTCCCATTCCTGAAAGATTTGTATGTAGTTTGGCTTTTTGGTGTGTGTCTTTCTTTTTGGGATTTTTAAAAGCATATGTTTGATATGTGCTTCTAAAATAAGTTAATTAGGCAGCATTAATAAAAATACTCACTATAAACTGACAAAACCATTAATTCTGCCAACAGATATTCTCCTTCATACAGCATAATTTTTTTCAGAGAGACAGCCATTTCATCGAGCCAGGGGAGAAAAACAGTTATCTGGGGCTCCAGGTGACAAAAGCAAAAATAGGTAAAGTAAATTTACTGCTTTTAGTGCAAGTGATGCAAAATGGAGATTGTATTCTGAATAAGCTGGCTAGGCAGATCATATTCTAGTTGGTTAGGCCAGCAAAGTGCAGTCCATATAAACAGATTGCCTCAATTACTTACAATTTAAATTTCTATCAGAACCTCTATCAGGTCTTTTTGGATAATGTGGACAAAATAATGGTCCATTACCTTGGGGGTCTAAAGCACCAAGAGCGAAGAAGACATGACTACAATTATCTCTGAGATGGGCTGAGATGGGATTTTTCAACTTAGCATCTTGGGAGCAAAACCAAGCTGGAATGGAAAGGAATGGGTGTGTCATTGGAAAATAATGGAGAGGCAATACATTCACATTAATCCTTATATGGTTTCTACCAGGGTTTGACTTAGAACAGTTTTAAAATAAAATAATCTGTATCACCACTGAAATAAGTAGGGGTTAGTCTCCACTGATATTTGTACACCTCAAATGCAGCCACCCTGCATACCTTAAAGGCATGCAGGAATACGTCTGACTTATGTAAACCTTTATCCTCTCTTCCCAAAACCCTTAAGCCTTCTGACTTCTCTGGAGTTTGAAATGCTTGCAGAGAAAACAAGTGTCTCTGGCCCTGCCTTAAATGCATTGGTTCTTCCAAAGATAAGCTACAAAAAAGTTCAAGGCATGAATTAGTGATTCTCAATACCTTGCATCGCAGTCCCACCAAATGGCTAGGGGACTTGTGAGTCTAAGCAGAGGCACAGTCTGGAAGCTGCAATGAGGCCTTTAGCAGTAGCCTTGCCCCAGGAACCTTTGTCCACCATGGGGACACAGATTCCTAGACAGTATTACACCCATGGTAGCCTTGGTGTGTGCTGTCCAAAATCATCCGATGGGAGGAGAGACACAGCAGAATAAAACAAGATAGGAATGTAACACTGCCTGTGCCGAAACAAATGTTCCTTGCCATATTTTGGAGACTGGAAGAGGACCACCTGTTGGCAATTTCACATTATAATTCCAACATCCATGCTTATGAGTATAGAAAAACTTGTTTCCTTTTGTCTGGAAAAGGAGTATTATTTCACAAACCTGTACCTCTCCCCAGCTCACATTCCTCTGCTAAACTCTAAAGCACAAAGGTGCAACAGGTTGAACATTGATTACCGGACTTACAAGCTTTTCCAGACTCCACATGTGAATAACAGGATTTTTCTGCTCTTCATCTTACAATAAAAAGGCACTGAAGTAGAGTGTGTTCTGGACATGGAGATATTATCTGTGAAGATGGAAGATTTCAAGCTAACCCTGAAGTTTGGAAGTCAAAGACTTCAGCAGGGTAAAGCTGCTGGAGGCCTTAGAAGCCACCGTTAGTACCTGAGTGACATGACTTGTGCTCCCTTGGCATCAGGGTGGTGCAGGTAGTCTGTGCTGAAGGGCAGATGGGCAGAGCATCAGGTGTCAGGGCTGCCAGCAGGGCTGGGGAGCCTTTGCTACTGCTGCCCCAAGGTTTCCTTTCCACCTGAATCAGGCATCACCATCAGGTACCAGGTCATGATCAAAAATGAGACTGTAAACATTGAGTTTGGGTGTTTAAACATGATGAGCATCTGCAAGTTTGTTTTTAATGGTTAGATGATGGAAATTTTTCCAACCAGTGTTCCAGCCCCAGCCACTCAAGACCCTTGCCCTTGTCAAAGGATACCTGGGGAATATCAGCCTGAAATCTGAATGCAGGAGCAATGCAGAAGCAGCTGAAAGTACATTGGTTATCACAGTAAGTGTACAAGAACCTGTGAAGAAAACCACAATGCACGTTTTCTTCTTTAAGCCAGATCAAATGTCAAGTACATAAGTGTCAGTAATTGCTATCAGCTTTGGAGAAATTTTCCTAGGAATCAGTTGTTGAGGGAAAATTCTGGGTTTTTTTTCCTGGGATACTTATTCCTGTTAATTTCCACAGTTTCAAAAATCTTGACATACCTATTTGGATGTCAGGTGAGACACTTAAGGAAGGTTCCCTTCTTATTGGCACAATTCCCAAAAATGGTAGATGGTATATGGACCTAAAATATTTCCAAGTGGTGGGGATGTGTTTAAGATGCTGTCTGTGTGCATGTGTCTCTTTATTAACAGACCCACCAAGTACTATTCCTTTGAGAGTATAATCCACAGGGCCCCCAAAACAAGGTTCCCACCTGTTCATTGTACAGTCACTTGTTTGTATGTGCTTTTAGGTTAACACAGCATCTGCATTTTTTGCTATGTGATCCAGGAAAAAAAAATCAGCATGCTATTAAAGGTCTTTCACAACTTTAGCGATTCTGATTCTATGTATACATACTACAGGCTCCTTTTCACGTCCCATACCTGAGCATGACCTCCGAAGCATTTCCCTAAAGAATCTAAGGGAAGAGGACACTGGGGTCTGAAGAATTCAACTCCTGTATGATGGGTGAAGTTGCTTTGCAGAGACTGTAAAAGTCAGTTCACCTTCTTTTTATCTTCTCTTCTGTCACCCATTCATACAAATAAAGAGAGGGCAGAGATACACACACATACCCAACCACACTGTTGACAGCGAGATCACTTTAATGAACATCTCTCACAATGTATATGTTTGCAGAGCAGTTCTGCTTCCACTGACATCTTCTATAATGCCCTTATCAATTCAAATGTACAGAAGTGCATGAGATCATCTGCAGTTACTCATTAGAATGAAATAGAAAATATTTACATCTCCAAATTCCTTCAGGTGTTATTCGATGTAAAATTTGGCAGGGAAATTGAATGGAAGCCCATGTCCATTTTTCTTCCCTGACATGCACTCAGTGGCCTCAGTTTAAGTGAGAGCTCCTTAAATGTATTGATTCAGGCAGAGTCACCCCTTGGCCATGGGAAGACGTATGCTCTGCTCAGATCCCACGGAAGCCTCAGTGTGTGCTGTGATTTTTTGCAGGACATCACCACAGGAGTGAATGAAGAAAAAGGAAGCAAACTAGCACCTTTTGAAGAGCAGAGCCACACTGAGCTGCTGCAGGATTGCTCCTGCTATCACAGCCCTGTCTGAATGCAGCACTCCTCTTTTAACATACTCATATTAGCCCTCACACAGGCACCCAGCTACAGTCACTGCTGAAAAGGCACCTGTGCTGCTTTACTTCACACAAGTGTTCAGGATAATCTAAGCATGGATAACATGTATGATGCACTCATTTTTCTGCCTCTGACTGGTTTATTTCACCACATGGCAGCTGCAGAAGTGGGGACAGACATCTGAAGTGTGGCAGTGCTCAGAGTAAGTTCTCCAATCTGGACTCGCAATCAGTGCAGAGAGCCCTGTTTAGTAATCTGCTTGTAAAGGCTGCCTCTCCACCTCCCCATCCCCAGTCCAGGAGCCTATTAAATTAATGAGACAGAAGTCAGCGCAACAGCAGTCAACATGTTATGTGTGTACAGCACTGGTGCTGTTACAATGTGCCTGTTTTTTCTCCTGGGATGTTTAATTTCCGCTTCTCAAATGAGCTGCAAAGCTGTGAAGCCTGGCAGTGTTCTTTCTAGACACTCTGTGATGCAGATAATGAGGGTACTGATAGGTGCCTAGGAGACTGTGATGGCTCTAAGCACAGCTATGGTCTGATAATGCTTTATGCCAGTAGTGTCACAGCGGAACCACTATCATCCCTTAAGGAATGGTTCATCTTTATGTGTAATACAGCAGCTGTCACCTAAATGGCTAATGGGGAAGCAAAGTATAACCTTAGTGCTAGTAATCTTTGTCACTTAATAATTTTAAAGGTATCAGACTTCAGTAGCTCTTGCAAGTTCCAATAAAAAGTATGCTTGCAATTTTTTTTTATTTTATTTTGTTTGCCATGGATTAAATGTAAATTGAGAAATCCACGATGCAGCTCCGTGCAGATCTAATTTAGTATAATTTGAATAGCCAAGTAATTAAAATGTATTATAGGTATATGATGCTGGGATGGTGAAGTGTCTGCATTTAAGAGGAAGATTTATTGGGCTCACTGCATCCACGGTGAACCTTCTACAACCGCATTAGCCAACATCTGTTGGAAAATGTCAAGACACAGGGCATAAGACATATCCTCATGGAGTGTATGGCTGCACTTATTTCAACAACAGGCTAAAAATTTGTAGCAACATTTGCAGTAAAAAGCTGCTTAGGAAGAAGATGCTGTACTCAACTATATTAGAGCCTATACATGCAAAGAGCCTATACATGTGTCCACAAAATATATGCGTGTCTACACACGTGCATGTAAGGTAGAGTAGGTTAGCAGGTACATTTTGTGTTGTAGGAGCATGCAGGGAGAGAGGGAAAACATGCAAATACAGAGGGATGCTTCTGTAGACCTTTTCCCAATTAATGCTGGTTTCCCACAGTGCTAGAACTGCAGTTGCATTCAGTTTATGAAGGCAGGTAATGATAATAATTAATAGGGCAGTTGACACACATGATGTGAGTATTGACATTGCGCTATTAGTGTTTCCTAGAAGATTATTTTGTTTGTTTTTCTTAAATGCTCAAGATTAGAGCTGGTGATTTAGCAAGCTAGGGCACTGCCTTCTTGAGAGGAGCAGAGCTCATTTCAATCACACTTTCAGACAGGCTGATAATCTTTGGGGAGTTAACACACTTAGGCTGCTGAAGGTTAAGAGGAGAGAGGTGCTGGGATGTGTATGTCCAGTAATTGTCCAGAGGATGAGTTACAGATCCAGACAGCCCACAATTCAATCTGCACCCAGTGCTGCAAACGCTGAGGGGATAAATCAAAGAACATTTCTCTGGGTCTGGGGAAGGAAAGAGGGGCTGAATAACCATTTAATCAGTGCCAGCAAAATAGCAAGATTGCTACCAGAATGTCAGAAAAGCCCAGTGACAGGACAGGGGTCATTACAACAAAGATTGCTGTGACCACCCTGAATATTTAAGGTAATGCACTGAGTGGAAAACATCAGCAGCTTGGAGCACTGTGGCAAGAGGGGAGCTGAGTTTCCTGCCAGCCCAGCTGCTTGCCTGCATATGCTGTTATACTTTTGTCTGATGTGAGGGACCCTCGGGTCAACTGCTCCAAGCTGGCCCATGAGCCAGTGCTGCTGGCAAAGGGGCGCCCAGCCCTTTGCTGTGGCTGCTCCCTCACTGGTGGCCTGGGCACTGGGGGAACTCTGTCATGCAGATATGGCAGAGGACTAAAAGCATGCAAGGCAGGGGATTTCCTGTGAAAATCTGTGCTCAAGGTGAAAAGCACAAAGGACAAACAGAAACAATAATACAGGCCTTTCAATGTAACCATTTGGATTCCCCTGAACACTGCCACCCTTCTTCTGGACTCGGAGAAGGGCAAAAATATATAATTTAAATAATTAATTCACACATTTGATTATAAATTAAAAAATGCACCTAGAGTTTTCCAGAGAAAAATGATTGCTGTGGTTATGATGGTTACCTTACAGAGAAAATGGGCACAAAACTGCAGAGTGGCAGGACAACAAGAAGCAGAAAAAGCTATTATTAACACTTCTCCATAAATGACAAACATGAGTATGTTTAGTTTTATAAACACACCCTATGACAACCAATGATAAAGACAGGACTTTTATTCCCCACTGCATAACAGTTTCTTCAAATTCCCTTCCCCAGGACCACTTTGAAGGAAGTACGTACAAGACCTGACTTGTCCCATAAGTATAAATTGAGAGCATCCACAGAGCTTCTTTCTGAGGTGGAAGTGAAATAAATAGGGCAGGAGATCTTTCTCCTTTTTAATGCCTTTATTAAAGAGATTCAGCTCAGGTGGGGAGAAATCGACGGGTCGCGCCCACGCCGCCGCTGTCCCCAAGAGAGGCACGGAGGAGGAGGGTGATGCAGCTCTGTCCGCTGGTCTGCAGGCAGAGCTGGGGACTGCGTCCTCACGGGAGATTTGCAGATTCCTACTTTTCAGTCCAACGCTCCGGGTCCCCTCCTTAGTGAACATCCTTTCAGGTCAGGGTGTGAAGCAAAAAGGATCCAAGCAGGCACTGGACTTCACCCCCATTCTTAGACATCACCTAGTGTCCCCTAATTCTATATTGGTTCGTTGTTTTTAGGGGTTTTCCTAGAAAATGGGAAAATTTTGGTGCAGCGCATTTCTCATCTGCATACGTGGTCTCAGGCCACTCCTATCCTCCTGGGCTGCCGTGTCCAGGTGTAGCTCCAGGGCAAGCACCAGGGAGGACAATGGCTAAATCACCAACCATTAACGGGCAATTAAAGAACTCTTTAACAATTAAGCTAATTTAACAGCAACTGGTCCCACCGTTTTTTAGCTCTGTAACCTTAAACAAAAATAGATAACTTTTTATTCATAACAGAAGGACATCTACACTTGTGTTTTGAGTGACAGTGCTTCATCAGAAAGACATTTAAGCAGGAGACCCCGCAGCCAGCCACTACACAGCTCCACACAGGTTCCACTAAAACTGCAGGTGATGCTGGAAGGGAAACATGGCCTGGAGATGCCAGAGGCCTTATTCAGCAAAATAATAGGGGTTTTCGCTTTTGTCACAGTTATGAGGGACAATGCCAAGCCTCCAAACCTCCCAGTCAATGAGCTTCAAAGGCCTCCTTTGCCACTCAGCTCAGGAGATGTGCCTTGTGATGTGTCCTTGACATTGGTGTTGGGATGTCCCTTCACACCTCTCTTGACAGAGATAGACAAAGGAACTCAGAGGACAGTAGTGTGCCTGGGAGAGGTGACCTCTAGACAAGGCTTGCCAAAATAGGAGGGACATCTTGACACCAGTATCAGTAACAGGTCACATCCTGCTTAGATAGAAAAATCTCTCCCCAGTTTCTATATCTAGCTGAGGATCACCTTATGGCATCCCTCACAGCAGGACCACCTGATCCATTTGCTGCTGGGGTTGGGATCTTTATGCCATGTCCTTTCTCCCAGGCCTGTTATTCCCTTCCTTTATTCATTCTTTCTCAAAAAGAGTGAGTGTGCAGCCTCTGGGGAGTCATCAGTTCTATTTCCACCACGTGGCAGATAGGAGGACACTTAATTAGGATACCACAGTGCATGCTTGTATTTCCTATTAAATTGGAGGTATGAATTTATATTTCCAAAATCACAGGGTAACTACGTGCTTGGAGCACATCTTCAGAAAAGTGAGTTATTGCAGTTCTCTCCCCAGGATGTTTTTGTCTTCATGTAATAGGAGGCAGAGCAGGCAGAAGGATGAACCTGGACTTCTGTCACCTGGGCAATCACCACATCTGGATTTCAGTCCAGTCCTCCTCAGCTTCTCTGTTTCAGCATCTTTGAAGCAGAGATGATAATACTTTCCACCCTTCTAAAGTACGTGCATTAAAAGAGATTTGAAAGGAAAGAGACTGTTTTATTAGAATGACCAATGTAACTGGAAAAAGTTCCAGGCACAGAGCCTTTCTTCAGGCGTGACATGGAAAGCCATTTGCAGCCTTTGATTCAAAACTGAGAAAAAGATTGTGTGCCCAAAACTTGCCCACTTTTTCCAGCTGCATCTGCTTCTCTAATAAGAGACACTGCCCCTCCCAAAGATCCTTGCCTTACTTATACCCTTCATCTGTTGTAGATACACCAGCACTTCTGCAGCTGGAATTAGTGGAGCTCTGTCAGAGTTAAGTGCTATTGATGAGACAGTGGAGAAATGCACATACAAAGCTCACAATTAAGAACAGGGGAAAAACCAATTCTAAGGAATACATCTCCCCTTCCCCCCATTTTTCCACACGTAAATCCTCGTTATTCACTGGAACATCATTAATCATGCTGAATTGTTGTGTAATGCCTACATATGTAAAGCATAAACTCCTGATGAGTTCTCCTGTAACTTAACATTAATTAATGTCCCCTTAGTATAAAATGTGACATCATATTTTAGGTCATCTCTTAGTTGTAGTTGTAAACCACAAATATAAAGTGTAGAAAAAACCTGGAGGCTATTATTTTCCTGCAGTATCTCTTTGACAAGTTTGCATGAAATATAATGCTAATATATGACTGGATATCAGATTATTTTTCCACTGTCTGTACTGTGCACTACTGTGTACTCTGTGTACTGTGCAGCACACACAGCTCTGCAGTATTTGCAGGGTACCAATTTCAACAGCAGCATAAACTTTGCGAGAAAGTGCTACCTGCAATTCAATAAAGTATATTTAAAATGTTTCCATTGCACCAAAGATCAGCTGATGCACCTCTTATTAGTATAAATGGCATAGATTAGTGTCAGGCATTTTCAACAGTGAAGAAATTACAGAAGGCTGCATGGCTCATTAGGCTCTTGTTGCATGTTAAAGAGGGCCAGACCTTATTAATAAAAGAAAAAGGAGGGGCAAAAGAGAGTATAATGGGAAAAGTATAAAACAGCTTTTTAAAAAAATAAAGCTTTCTGGTTTGGAGAAAAACAAAAGCATCAATTAACCTCTTCCAGTGTCTGAACATTTTCTAAAGTGAGTTTAGCTTTGTTTCTACAGGACATGTAGGTTACAGACAAAGACTTCAAGCAGAGAAAACCTGCTTGTAATCACATGGCACGACCAAGAAGGATTTTTGATGATTAAATGTTTTATACTGTTTATGTGGGTCAGTGTTTACATCCTGCTTCAGGAAAGTGTCACTGTTTATTCAGGATGTACACCCACATTTGAGTTGAAGCTCTTGCTTGTATCCTGCTGAAGTAAATCTAATTTGAGCATTTGTTCCTGGTTTAGCACCTGGTGTAAGCACACACTGAGGTGAATACAGGATTTCAAATACATTTGAGAGCTTACTGTAATTGGGGCCTCAATCACACAGGTCCTGAACCAGCAGAGACTGACACATCAGCTCTTTGCACACAGTCAGTCTTATCAGCTTTTCAGTCCCTTCTATCACGCAAAGACTGCATGTGAGGAAAATACAGGTGTGTGCAGACACACATCTCTGCGAGGTGGAGGCTGTGGCTCTTGCTGCTTCCCTGTGGTGCTGGGCAAGGGGCAATTTTCTTCACATTTATTCTCTTTTTCTGGGATTTGCTTGGCTACCTAAGATAGTATTGCTGCTGGTGTTGCTGCTTAGGAAGGGGTAAAGGGGATCATAGAATCACAGAATGGTTTAAAAGGGACATAAAAAATCATCTAGTTCAAATCCCCCTGCTATGAAGAGGGACATCTTCCACTAGACCAGGTTGCTCAGAGCCCTGTTCAGCCTGGCCTGGGACTGACCCACAGCTTCTGTGGGCAACACAATTCAGTGTCTCATTGCCCTCACAGAATTAGAATTAGAATTTCTCTCTAATATCCTACCCTCTTTCAGCTTAAAGACATTCCCCTTGTCCTATCACTACATGCAAGTGCAAAAAATCCCCCTCCAGCCTTCCTGTACACCTCCTTAGGTACAGGCAGACTTCTATAAGGTCTCCCTGAAACTTCATCTTTTCAAGATGAAACAGCCACAACTCTTGTCAGCCTGTCTTCATGGAAGAGGTGCTCCAGCCCTCAGATCATCCTAGTGTCCCTCCTTGGACTTGTTCCAACAGGTCAATGTTTTTCTCGTGTTGGGACCCCAGTGCTGGATATAGTATTACAGGTGGAATCCCAGGATGTGGGAAAGCTCCTCACAGAAATGGTAGATAAAAACCTGCTTTCCTGGGGGCAGCGAAGGAAACCTTGCCTCCTCAATGCAACAAAATGCAGTCTTCCTCTTGGGTGCTGAAATACTCAGAACCTGTTGTACTCCTTCTCTGCTCAGCAGTGGGCATTGCACAATCAACACGGCAGAGTCTGGTCACCTGCTGGTGCACAGGAGCAGAGTGATCTGCTGTATCCTGAGGTTTGACTTTCTCTTCCAAGCCTGCTTGAAATTTTCCCTCATGGCTGCCAGAACACACACTCTCAAGTTAGACTTGTCCTAAGGAGAGAGTATGTGGCAGCCACCATTTTGGCAGAAAATAGGTAAATATAAATGAATCTGAAAATTATAGATCTAGGCAAATAAAGCTAAATATGCAATTTTTTTTTTTTTTTTTTTTTTTTTTTTTTTTTTTTTTTTTTTTTTTTGTCTGGATCTCATGTGCCTCGCGATGCAAGCATAGAATAAGAACATATTGTACCCTCAGCCCAAGAGGTACAGTTTTTCAGGAACTGCATTAATGGGGTGGAATTGCTTCCAATTTGAAGCTTAATTCAGAGCTAAGTTAGTGAGCTACTTCCAACGCCAAGCACCGCAGATCAGCATATTGAGTTTTTTACAATTTTTTCCCTGCGTGATTAGCATTTTAGTTGAGTCTGAGACATTAATCAATAAAAGCAACACCCTGTAAACAGAGTAAAATGAAAAAGCAAGTGCTGCATTTTAATAATATAAGTAGAAGACTGTTTGGCATGAGGGGCCAAGGCATAGCCTGCAATCTGAATACCATCAAAGGTAAAAGAATTGAAGGCAAAGGAAATTTTCAAGGCTGATTGCACACGGATGAAAAAAAAAAAAAAGTAAGGAAAGATAAAATATTGAACACTGGTTAGTATGGAGGATGTGACTGAAATATTTTATTCTGCTGTTTTTAAAAAATTTTGTCCTTGCTGATGTTGATTTTAAGGGCAGAGAAGAGAGAGGAAGGAGAGCCCAACCTCTGGACTCAATAAATTAAGTAGAACAACACAGAAAAATATTTCAAGCATTGTTGTTAAAACAGGTTCAAGTTTTTAATAACATCTCCATTTCACAGTTTTTGTTCTTTAAAGAACAGTTGTAATGGTTACTTAGAAAAAATAAATTGGAATTTATCTCATTGTATATGGTACCAAATACGATGCTGGAAGCCTGAAAATAATAGTCAGCTGCTGTTCACTGCTCTTCATCTACAGAGCTCAAGTGCTCTGGGAAGCTGGTGAATATTGGCTTTCGGACAGAAAGTGCTGAGGCCGTGCCCTGGTGCCAGGGAGGTCGGGAAGGAAGCCAGTGTGAAAGTCGACACCACCTGCCAACTCATTTCGTGCTGCATCCAACAGGTCACACTGCCACCAGGCAAAGCCATTCAATGTATTTCCCAGCAGAGACCCCAAAACCAGTGGCAGACCATCAGCACAGTGTGGCCAGGCAGCTCAGCTGCTGGGACCAGAACTGGGGCGTCTCAGAGGGAAGCTGGGCTGCTCTTCCAGCCATTTCTGCGCCCTGCAGCTGACTGAGCTCCCAGCAAGGTGGGATTCATCCCATGGTGTCTTACTACATTGGGGTGGAATCCTGAACTTTAAAAACCACAGTAGTGGCAGCAGGATTGCATTGCCCATAGCTAAGCTATACCACTTCACCACGAACTTTTAACATTTCCTCTCAGTGCCCGCTTACTTTATGCACTGCATTTCTTACTAAGCAGAAGTTAACATTAATCTTGTTGTTTACTTTCTTATTTTTGCCTTGTTGCCTTTTTCTCCTCCCTCTTCCCATCCTTCATATTCTTAGTGGTGTTACCACAACTTGGGAAACAGCTTTTATTCATGAAGTGCTGTATTTATTAGCTTCTTTCAGAACTGCAGCAATTAGTGGGGAGAGCTTTCAACATTTGTCTCCTGTAGGCCTCACACAAAGACCTGCCAGTTGGTTATGCTTTTTCTTTGCAGGAAAAGACTGGGTTTTGATTTAAGAAGAGATTGAGAATAAAAAGATGAGGAGAGAAAATTAAGAGCTACATACAGCCCCTGGAGGCTTTCCTCTAAAGAGGAAAGGGCCAGTGAGCCTCAAGTTCCTTCTAATGCAGCCTTGCTTCCAATGCTGCTTGAAGGTAGCTGCTACCTATCTTGCTTCTCCTCTCCTCACGTGGATTCTGGGATCATGACACTTTCTGTCACAGGTTTAAAGGTGGATTTTTTTTCCATATGAGACAACCGAGGTGGTTTTTAACTGTTTCTAATCTGTACACCCCTAAAAATCACTAGCAGAGGAAGGCTATCCTTCACTGAACCCTTTAGGAGCAACAAGTGGTTCCCAAAAAAAATCTGCAGAAGGTGACATCAAAAGACTCCAAGCTAGGGATGTAACAATGAAACAGGATGATTTATGAAAGGTCTGTGGTAACTGTAGTTTTCTAAACAGAAAAGCATGGTTGCTTGTGGGTTCCTCTCTGGAAAACACAACCAGGGGGTTTGGTGTGACTTGCTGAGGGACTTCCTTTCTCCTCCTCTTCTTCCTCCAAGTTTTGCCTGTTCTTCAGAAAACAGGCTGCTTATTACTTAAGCATGATCAAAATGTTTGCTACTGCACAAAAATACCAATAAAAGGACATTGTAGGCAATACCAAAAGTGACATGCTATTAGTTTGATCCTACAACATGGGTGTAAGGCTGCAGCTGCAATGTTCAGACTGTGGGACTGAGGTAAAAAATAATAGCAGAGCAGATGTGTTTTCCTGCACAGCATGGAATAAAAAGAAACATCTGGCCCTTGGCCCCTAAAGGATATTTCTCAGAGAGAAGAGTAAATTAAGGGTGCATTGAAGATGTAGGGACTTAGCTAAAGGGAACTGCTGCCTTAGTAACCATCTCTAACCCAGCTCCCAGTTTCTGAAGCACAATGCCATTTAAAATATAGGGCAAAAATAATGGCAAAGAAGATAAATGCAACCAAGTACAGACATCAATGTAGCTGCAAAATATATGTTGCTATCTCGTTCAAACAAATAAGTAAACAAAGGAAATATTTTTAAACACTAAACATACGCCAGTTATATTGCTGCAGGATAAAACATGGGCTTTTTTAAAATCTATTGAGTCATAAATTTTCGTATTTCCCTTTGTGTTTGATCTCATATATTACTCGGAGTTTCTAAAATGATAACAAGGCATGCATTAAAAATATTTCTCTTATTGTTACATTTCAAGCACGTTTACTGTTAGCTGCTTAGCTTCATTATGTATCATAGTCTGAATCTACAAATCAAGTATAATTAGACTTGGAGAACTGATTGGATTTCTAATTAAGCTACATTGGAAACAACAATGCACAATCAGTAAATATTCTGACTAGGTACATTTTAAAGAGCAACTCTTGGGCTTTTTGCTGATGACTAGACACCAGTGTCATTAAATTTGTTGGTGGCAAGCAAATTTTAAAGCTAAAATAGAGGCAATTAGTAAAGATCTTGAAATATTTAATCACGTTTGTCCAATTAGTGTGCAATTAGGCAATGGTGTGGCGTGGGACAAACATTCTGCTTCACTGTTTGGTAGAGAAGGATCCCTTTGAAATTTTGCTATTTAGTTTATTGATATATAAAAAGGAAGTTATGGTTGTAATTTCCAATTTTAAAAAATACTGTGCAGATGGTCTGACTATATATTTAACAATGTTAAACAAAACTAAACAAGGGAAGCATGTTACCTGAAATTACACAGCTGTGATCAGTGAATAAGCTCCAGATCACATTAGATTACAGCTGTGGGCACCTTGATCACACAAAGTGCCAGGTAGTTACGCTGCTAAAATCAAAGCTAAGTAAGCTGGTGTGTCACTGCTCGAGATGATATGATTATTCTGTCCTTGACGAAAATATATTTTTCTTCTTTGAGTTTCGCCTGGCTGTTTTGCATTCCTTCCATGAAGCTTTACATTGGCAAGTTCGCTGAGGAAAGCCAAGCGGTAGCTTTTCATGAATAAGCCAACTTAAGTGTTATCTTGCCTTTGGCTTGGGGATTTGACTCCCGTTTTGGCAAGTTTTAGACTCTCTTTTAAAAGCAATTGCTACCTTTATTAGTTGATTTGCAAAACTTCAGCATAATGTTTGGGCCAGCATGTGGGGTGCTGCTGTCACGCATTTCAACCCTGCACCATCATGGAGGTATTTATCAATCGGTTTGCTCTCTTTGGCCACGTGCAGATAGTTGAGGAAACAGTGCCCAGGAACGTCCCCAGGTGCTGGAGCTCAATTTTCCGGATTGTTAAATTGTTACAGCAGTCCTTGGCATGGTGTTGACTTGGGTCAAGCATGACTCTCCCCAGCCATCCCTGGACCCAGCTCACAGTTAGCATTTGCCAGGGATCATTCCCAACAGGCATTTTGAGAGAGAAGGGGGATTAGGAGAATGGATTGGGGCCATCTTGTGCCAGCTGTCCTCCCCATCAAAGTGCATCTAACCTTCTAGTGTCAGGTGTCCCTGTGGGTTCAGAAAGAGGGAATTGGACCACAGAATTATGACACTGATGACACAGACACCAGCCTGGCTCCCTGGCTTTCTTTCCACTGCAAAGGCCGTCTTGGTTCCAGCTCATATTTAATACGCACTAAGAAACTAGAAAAGACTCCTTCTTGCCCAAGTGGTCACAAAAGAAAATTAATTGGTTTAGCTGTTGTTCAAATTTGATTGGCAGATTATTTTTTTCCAAAGGAAATAGGTGATCTAACTTTAAAATATCTTTCTGTCTATTTCTCATGAATGGTATAACTTCTGAAATGCTGTTAAGCCGTGGTGGGTTTAAACATTGTCAATTTTACTTTCATGGCTGAGAAATTTTTCTTTGATTTTAGTAGGGAATAAATGCCAAAATAAAGCAAGTAGTACTTCCTTGCAATGCTATGCTTTTTTCTTTTTATGCTTTTTTTTTTCTTCTTTTTTTTTCTTCTCTTTGCTAGATACAGACTTGAAAATTCAAAACAGAGAGTTTTGTCTTGCAACCAGGTTAGTGCTTGCAGGAACATTATGAACACAGTTGTGGTTATTTCCTGAGCAACATGAAGTCAAAACAAAATATTTATGAACTGAAAAAAAAAATTATGCTAAGAGGCATATTGTATGGGAGAGAAATGAAACAGGTAGAAAAGCAGACAATTACACAGACATTCATCCATTCCAAAACCATAGGCTTGAAAAAATTCATCTGGATTGAAGGCTAGATTTTAACTCTTTGATATTCAAAGGTTAAAAGCAAAGTTCTCCAGGTTTGCTACTCCCCACATCTTAGGAGCGCATCAGGTTTTCCTGGGTGCTTTCTCTCAGGCAGAAAAGAGACCAACACTCTCCTGGGGGAACAGGACTCCATCAGCCCTCTCATGCCTCACGAGCACTACTTCAAACCCTCTGCAAACCTGACTTCAAGGGAGAGATTTTGAGCCCTGTTTTGAAATGAACCCTGTCTATGTTAACCACACAAGCTTTAAATTGTGATGATATTGTGAATAAGAGTAATTGATGATGATGATGATAATAATAACAATACCTGCTGGTGTTTTATATGTATGTACGTGATGTCCTTAATAACCTTTTTTTGGTTTCACTTTGTTTATAGATATGCCCTGATTCACAGAAGAGTTATGTTTCTATAGATGTAAATAAGAGCAGCAGGTCACCAATATATTGGCAAATTGGCTGCCAAATCCCATATGGAAAAAAGATGTGAAAGCAGTATCTCATGGTCTCTGCCTCATCATATTTTTGTTCAAGAGATTGGGAAACGAAATCATTAGGATTGAGTAGCCAGCTGCAAACACAGTGCAAGAGATGTGCCTCTTACAGTTAGTGCCTTGTGAAAACCACACAGGTCCCATAGGGGTTAATCAAACTTTTGGAGCTGTGGCTTACAATGCTCTTTAGTCCCTGGAAGAAACCAGCTTTTGAACATCTAAGAAAAAAAGAGAGAAACTGCAACTGGAGTTGTAGAAAGTTAGTAAACCTAGCTTTAAGCTTCACTTTAGTGTGAGTACTTTTGTGTTTATACCCAGGATTTGTGCTCAGCCTTCACAAAATGTGACCCTCTACCCTCAGGCATATATATGTATATACATATCTAACAGAAATATATATATATATATATATATATCAAAAATATATATATATATATATATATATCAAAAATATATATATATATATATATATATCAAAAATATATATATATATATATATATATCAAAAATATATATATATATATATATATATCAAAAATATATATATATATATATATATATTTGTGTGTGTCTATATATGTATATATATACATGTACGTGAGTATCCATGTATGTGTATACATACACTGTGCATCTATAGGAGTCAAGAACTTCAAACAAGAAAATAGTGTTTGGGAAATTCAGAAAAGGAAACCCCTGTTTATTTGATAATGGAAACAAAACCATCACTTCAATAGCAATTCATGCACTGTTGTCAAAGCAAGCTCCGGGTGGATGTGCAGACCCGCAGGTTCTCTGCAGTTGCTGAATTCCTCACAGTGTTGTCTTTAGCAAAGAGGTAAATGCAGATTCAAAAAAAATTGCTTTGATGTGCAAGACATCACAGAACAGCAGCTCCATTCATTGCAGAGAGAGTCCATTATTTAAGTCTCTCAGGCAACTGTACAAATTCCCCATAAAGGGAAAAATATCAGGACTGTGGAAATAAAGCCCCCAACAATATGTGTTCTGCCCACTTCTGGAGGCTTTCCCTCTGTTCTTTGTGCCTTGATTCTCTTAAATGACATTAGGCTTGGGTTCATGCACTGACAGTTCAGATGGATGGTCACTCCTGACTGAAGCAATACCTGTATTCCTGACAGGCTCTCCTGTCCCCAGCTGCCAGGGTGAAGGGAGGCACTGCTGAGAGGCACTGAAGGCTTGTCACCTGCCTTTTGTCCTTGAGTCTTCCCTTGGCTCAACTTAGCTTTTGCTCCAGCACTTGCAGCAGATCTGAGGGCCTGCTGCGACTCAGAGGGATGGGGCAGATCTGGCTCAGTGCTACTGGGGAGCTGCAGGATGAGCCTGGCTCATCCCCAAGGCAACATCCTCCACGGAGGTGGTCATGCAGGGAGAAGGGAAAGGTAGGTGGGAGCTGGGGCAGAAGAAAAGGGGAAATCAAGCCCTTTCACCCCTACAAAGGCAGGACTGCTGTGAGACCAGCCAGGTGACACATCATCCAGGCACTCTCCTATGACAGCAGGGGGAACAGAGTTTTCCCATCTTCCCTCTGTACTGTCATAAACCATGCCAATAAGTAGAAAGGGTCTGGAAATTAATTATACGGCGAGTGCTTGGTAACCAAATGAATTGTAAATTGTACATTATTAAAACAGCATCAGAGCACCGACTGATCTATTATTCTTTAGGGAAATGTATGAAGATAAGAGCTTTATATGCTTTAGGGGTCTTTCCAGTCACCACACAGCCAGCTTTGTAAGAAAAAATGTGGCAATATTTTGTTACTGCCTGAGTTGCAACTGCCACAATACTGTATTGTTTATTTTTATTACTTTGTCTCATATTTAATATAGATGAGGTAGTATACAGTACAAGTGACATATACATGCCCAGTCTCCTTCTGTTTATCCTTTTTCAGATTATATTTGGGATTAATCACCCTCACATTTGTGTAAAAAATAAAACCAAGATAACTGTAGGTACAGAAAAGTGAAATAAATATTAAGAAGTCTGTCTTTTTGCACAAATCACGTAACTAACAATATTCACAGCTATTGTTAGCCAATCATTCTCCCTGCATGTTGCTCCTTGCTGCCTACCTTTTAGCTTCTGAGAACTGTAAGAGGGCTGGGCGGGGAGCTGTATGTTCAGAAAAACCTATTAAATAACAACAGTAAAGAAAAAGACCATGGGTTTAGATGTGCACGTATGTTTTACTCCTTGTCTTCCACAATGCACATCCTGCTTCACCTTCCTCTCATGCAGTATCTGATGTCCAGGGAACTTCGTTCTCATGTGTGCACTGGCATCTTCGGAGTTAATACAAACCAAAACCTGCACATCCTCCCTCCTAAGGATGCTAGCTTGCTGTACAACTACTTTCTAGGCAATCCCTCCCACACATCACCTAATGGTCCTTTTCACCCCTTGTTTCCCTCAGAAAACTACATGTCTTTCTACAAGCAGGGGTGTCTATGGGAGAAGGAGAGAGTTTTTCTCTTTTTTTTTTTTTTTTTTTTTTTTTGTTTTGTTTTGTTTTGTTTTGTTTTGTTTGTTTATGTTTTAATGCCCCTATTGAAGAAATGGAGGCAGAAGCTACTCCAGAATAGCTTTTCTCACAAGGTCTCCTTTATAATCCCATCTTGAAGGAAGACGCATGAAAAGTACGTCCTATCCATGCTTGTCAGAGAAGAGGAGAAGCAGCTTGAGAAACATCCTCCTCCCTCCAGCTGGAGACACATCTCCTGACCAAGCTGTTCAAGGCAGCGACATGCTGGTTTCTACAAGCAACACGTCAGTGGTTCCATACCAGTGGGAAAGCTTTGGGGGTTGTCACACACTGGAGTGACCCCAAGTGTTTCTTTTCTGGTGCAGAGGACCAGTGGCAGCCAGTCACGTCCTCCCTCCTTCAGAGAAGGCCTAGCAGAAAAAAAGTTTTCCCTTGACTGCAAGATCTAGATGGGCATTCAGAAAAACTCACAAGTGAACAGTCAAAGAAATAACTTAAATTTGTGTGAAAGTAGTCCTAAGCATTTCAGGACTTGGCCTCCTCTCTATGCAGACAAGGGAGACAATGGCATTTCCCTGGCTAAGGTGTTTCTATAATGGAATAAAGTATATATCCTTGTTTTCCAATTTCTTTCCGAAGAGAGAAACTTTATATTTTAGACAATTTACATCCTTCGGAACAATTCTCTTAACCCTAAAATACAGCCTTTCTCAACACTCATCAGCCCCGCAGAAGTCACTAGCATCTTTCAGGAATGCTTTGCCTCCTGCTCCACGGGCAGCCTCTGCCAGGAGGTGCACTGCATCCTCAGATTCAAGAGAGGGCAGCATTTTCCTTAGGCTGATCCAAAGGAAGGGGACGACTCCCAAGCGTGTAAAAGAATGCCAGCAAGTGAAAATCGTCAGTCGCAAAATAGCCGAACATTCTGAAAAATTAAATTTGATGGAAGACATGCAATATTCTTAGGAGTTTATATATATGCATACCAAACCAAAACCTAAACAAGCTCTTAATTGATTGATGATGTTGATGAATATATCCCATCCATGTTCAAGGAATTCTTGCTTCGGCTGTTGTGCAGCTGTAATGCTGTTTCTGCAGCACACCACAATGACTTTGCCACCAACTTTTGCACTGCAATAGCCAACTAACAGACTGATGCACCCCAGAACAATACCATACATGACCAAAGTGCTAAACTGTGCCTGAGGTAATTAAGAATCCACTGCCCTCTCATTTAAATCCCTATTCAATTAAATTCTTCAAACTACGCCTAAAACACTACCAGGCAGTTATTTTTTATTACTTCAGTATTTGCTTAAAAACCAGCAGAACTAATCCAAAGTAAAGAATCAGACTTTTGTGATGCAAAAATCGAAATATGTATCTTCTAGTGTGAAATAATCATGCCTTCAAAGAAAGATCAAAATTCTTGTTTTCTTGCAGAAACCCAGACCCCTGTGATAAAGAATACGCTCCCTTCAGCTGCTGACTGTGACTGACCCACTGTTTGTGAAGAGCCCATCCAGTGTTTGCTCTGCTGGAACAGCAGCACAGCATTGACTTCTAAAAGGAAATTCCACGGATCAAGGTATATTTAAAGTACACACTGGATTGTAAAAGAACTAGAGGGCACCCAAGCGTGATACAACACTTTTTAGTTTACCCCCTACTCAAATTTTGGTGCAATTTTAGCCTCCTGACATAACTGTCCTGTCAGCACTGTCTCCGGCACATTCAGCCAGGTTGCCTGAATTACGTGAAGAGCCCAGGACAAGGCAAATACACATTTTCATTCTCTGTTTGCATCTAACAAATAACAGATGTTGCAATATTGAAGAAGCACACCTGATGTGACTAACAAGGGATTTCTAAAATATTTGCCCTAAGATGACAGCCACCCTGCTATTAAGCATTTACTTAATGAAATGTGTACACAGGGAAATGCTGTAGCAATTCTCCTTAAGACGGAGCAAGCTGCTTGAAATAAAGGTCTCTTGTGTGACCTTGGGCTAAATCTGCATTACCAGAAGAATGCAGACCCAAGCTTGAGAATACTTGTTTCCTACTAATACCCACTAAAGGATCCCTGCAGGAGCCTGTGGAAGCCAGGACGCTGCAGTCACAGTCACTGGCCCCGCGTTTCCCCAGGCGGCAGCCCCTGCCATGTGACTGTCCCCTCGGTCCCTGCGATGTGCCAGCTGAACCCTCTCGCATCCACTGGAGGGAATCTGGCACGGCACCTCCCGGCGAACCTGCCAGGAAGCAGGGTCAGCCCTTCGCAAATAAACCCTGCCTGATCTGAGTAACACAAATGGACGCCTGGAAGATTAATTCATCCCCTGTAATAATGCAACTACTGTTTGCACAAACCAGTGGCATGCAATAGTTTCTTATTAAAATGCTCAGGATATGCATTAAGATAGCTCTAAACAAAGTACGGCTAAAGGAGAGGAGAGAGTGAAAAATTTCCTTGCTTAAAATTTGCCACTCTTCCATCAGATTTGATATAAAGCTACGAGCAGCACTGTAAATGGACCAACGAGTTGTCTAATTGTCTAGAACACCCTCACGTAATTTATATTGTCTTTTAATTTCTGTTTTGTAACCTCCATGGCTGTCTTCAGTGAATCATAGCATATAGCTGTACTTGGAGACCACATCAGGGTATGATTATTCCCTTTGTTTCCCACTTTCCCACAATGGAAGCATGCAAATTTCAGCAAGGTATGTACCTACTGCAATAATCCTTGCTAATGTGATTCCAGTCATCTCCTTAAAAGCAGAATCTAAAAGATTATTTTTACTGTTTCCATTCTCTATTGTGGCACACAGTTTTCTTGCTGAAAGGATATTCATCTAACTCCATACACACAGAGATGAATATACATTCGAATCACAGATACATATCAATTTAACACACATCACAGACTGGAAATACATTATTAAAATTAACTGCATTACAGAGAATAGATGTATAGACAAAACTGCTGAGGTACTCGACTCTCCCAATTCCACGGTGCCTTAACACTTGCTGCAAACCTGCCATCCCTTTGTAATGCAGTCCTGAGATGCTTAATCTGCTTTCTCTCTTTCCAAGACGTAAATCAGCAGCAAAGTTGCCTGTGGAGGAGTGGAATCTGGGGGATAATTGTGGCCTGGTGGGCTATCTATCTGTAGCTGTGTGCACGGTGGGTCTGCTCACCGAATTTTTAGTGTGTGTATTTTTTCAGACTCTTTTCCAGCAGGGAGTTAGGAAGTGAGAAACAACAAAACTAGTTTAATGCGCCAGGTAAATCAGACCAGCTTATTGTGAAACCCATCGCCACACATGATTGTTATGATAATACACACGGGTGAGCTCTGGTTATTACATGCACAGCCCTGTACTAACTGCTCCCTACAGCTTGCCTACTCTCTCACTTTAGCAACACCTCACACACCTGTTCAAATAATATTACTATTACCTTGTGTTGACACCACATCCACCCTTTCCTTTCATATAATAAGAGCTCCTGGTGAACTGTAAATGGAAAGCTTGCGGTAGCAGAAGCCGATTGTTTACCTGTCTCCAGTTTGTTGCCACAGATACTTGGTTGGGAGAAGGGAACAAAGATCAGTTTGACATCCTTGTTAAGCAGGATTTGCCCCCCACCTTACCCACAAAAGGTTACGAGTTGCTATTCAAGCCTGAGCTCTGCAGGTGTGCCATCACACCTGTCTGAAAGAAAACAAAATAAAATTTGTTTCAATACGGCTATTGCCCCAGCAAAATAAAGAAGACCTTGCCCTGCAACACAGACATAAGCATTTGTTTTAATATTTCAATGAATCCAAGCAAATACTGATGGATAGCTCTGTTTATATTCAGCATACAAGCCAAACAAGATGCAAGCTTCCCCAGCAACTGATGGCAGTGAGCATCTGACCCTGCCCACTAAACTAACTCATGGGCAAACTCATGGCAAAACTCAACTCAAAACCCATCTGGCAATGGGAAAGAGAATTTGATAACTGTCAAGGTATTTCAAAGCCAGGTCAGATGGGGCTTTGACCAACCTGGTCTAGAGTCCCTGCCTGAGGCAGAGGGGCTGGAACTAGACGATCTTTAAGGTCCCTTCCAACTCAAACCCTTCTACAATTCCATTACTAACATGAGACTGAGTTCAAGGCCAAGCCAGGGACAGGCTGGGCCTCAAAATTAATTTCGTTCACCGCTGTGCCCTGATGGAGTTGCTGCTGCTATTGAGTCACATTTAAGTCTTTGCATAGAGAACTGTCATGGTTTTAGAACAGGGGAAAGTTACAAGCTGTGGGTCCTGGTGCTGTTCTTCTTGGTTGAAGTCTACCCCCAATTTCTTATACCAGTGACAACAGTGTAGGTCTAGGGAAAATTGGCAAAAAATGGCAAAACCTACCTCCTTATTGAGGCCGGGAGGAAGCATAATGGGATTTTGTCCATGCAAAGCAGTGCACTACAGAGACCTAAATGTATCCATTCATTCATGTGAATTCACCATTTGACATCTGCTGAAGGTGATGGAAAGACTCTGGTGGGCATTTGATCCAAGAGCTGAGTCACTGGAGTTTCCAACGCTTTAGGTAAAAAGACTTTTCACCAAAAAGGGCTAATGAAATTTTTTTCCCATTTCCCAGCTAAAGCAGTGCTCTATTTTTACTGTTTTATATTCTTATTAGAATCCTTATCCACATCTGCTTCCATCATGGTTTTAAAGAGCATTGTTCAAAGTCACCTTCTTATGAAGGTGTCCCTGAATTAGAATAAGGAAGAGTGGTAGGTGTGTAGCACCAGCTGGTTTGGAAGGAGTTTGTACACTGGGCTGCATCTTACACAGAGAAACGTCCTTGAGGCAGGGAGCATATTTTATTTATTGCTTTATTTATTGCATATGTCAAGTAAAAGGAATCCCAAATTATGAAGATGCAAAACACAGTGTGAGTATTTATCAGCACTGAATGTTTTTATGTGCTCCAAAATAACTTGGGGTTTCCCAGCTGACTGTGAGCGGCTTGCTGGTTTTGAAGATCTAGCACCTTTGGAACTGAAGGGACATGCTGAATTTTAAACACTTGGAAAGAGAATTAATTGCTTGGACAGCACCACCTTTTTCTTTTTTTTTTGTATGTGTGTATGCTCATCAATAGCAAATGATGAAGCCTCTGGGGGATATTAACACAAGTAAACTAAACACAGGAGTGGGACTGTTTAAACAAGGTGAGACAAAAGCCTTCATACTACAAACAAATGAATTTGATAGTAATTTTTTGTGTTTCCATCTCTATTGTTGCAGATGTCTGCATTTAAATATGAACTTTATCTTTCTCAGTCCTGGTTTTCCTCTTTCATTAGCCTGCATGGAGGTCAGAGACCCTCTTATCTCATGGGCTACCCCTGCAAGGACCCAGGAGCTCACTGGGCTCCCCTTGCAGCTTTTACTGAGGTGGGGATAGAACTTCTGCTTGCTCCCCCACCCTCTGAGAACAGGAAAGGATTTGCCCTGGCTAATAGCTGCACAGGCACAAAGTCATCTGCATCCACACTTTTGCTTCCATGTGCACTGCATCTTCACACCTGCCCCTGGCTTTGGCAGCTGCCTGGCATGGAGCCTCTATGCATCTCAAAAACACCACAGCCCCCAAAACCCCTGATGGCACTTGAAGTCCTGGGGCAGCTCACAAGGCAGTGCTGGTAATATTGGCCCCTATTTACCTGGTGAGCCTGTCCTGCACATGAACCAAGAAGCTGCTTCCTCGCTAAAACTGGAGAGGGCAATGTCCTTGTGCACAATTGCTGCCCCAGTGCTGTGATGCTCCTGCCAGGATGGACCCCCCCAGTCTCTGAACAGACACATGAGAAGTCAAGGGGAAATGCTGGCTTGTAGCACTGTGTCCACCTGCCCCGCTGAGTCCAGGCACTGCTACCCTCCCAAACCCTCCTAGGGATTCAATACCTGCATTGCAGCACGCACATCACCCGCTTCTGGCCCTGCGTGTTTTCAGGGCTGCTGGAGAAGGTAAAAGGGAAAAGACAGAATCTTTAAAAAAAAAAATCCTAAATGGATGTATGTTTCAGTCTTATTAAGTTGAAGTATTCTTTCCTGTTACTGCATTTTTATGGGAATATTTTCAACCTGCTGCAAAGACTAAGAAATGCTGATTTTAAAATATTCTAAACAAGATATAGATGCTAGACTGCTACAAACATAGACACCAGCATCTCTGAATGAAAAGATAGTCTGTTGAATAAATAACACATATTTAAAAATGCCTGAATAGGAACTTACAATATAAATGGTAAGAGCTTTAAAGGAGCCATTGATCTATGGAGTACATAATATTCATGGTAAAAATTATTGGAATATTTTTTACATGACTCATGGCTCAGAAGAAGCCATTATGGTCCTTAAGCAAATTATATATGTTGTGAAAATTGTCAAAGTGCTTCTTTTACCAGAAGCAAGTGCATCTTATCAGTTGACAAACATTTCATCTTTGAGGAAAAAAAAAACCAAAAGGAAGTAAATCCAAGGCTAAAAGAAGGTTAAAGAAACAGGGAAAAAAGAAAAGAAAAGGGAAAAAAGTAGAGAAAAGGGGAAAAAAAAAAGAAAATGAAATAAAAACCAACCCTTGTCCCACGTCAAAGTGTGTTTCATGCCCATCAAAGGAAGAAAAGCCCGCACTGCCCTGCCCCGCATCCCGTGCCGTGCTGCTGTCACACTTCATGTGAGGAGGGAATGCTCCTGCCTCTATGTGCCAAAGTCCGGGGTGCCAGCTCTTCTCCCTACAGGCCAAGAAATTACAAATGGGGACTAATTCATTCCAGCCACTGCTGCGTCCTCTATGTTGAATTAAGCTGCCAGAAGAGCGCTCCGCTTTCCCAGCCCGTGCCCCTCTGAGTGACATGGGGGACAGGCGGGGAACAGCAACCCACTGGCATCGTCTGCACCACCGTGTGTGGAGATGTGCTTCTTAGGGCTATGCCTACAGGTCCTCAACTGCCTCGGCACCGCCAAGCACTGACTAAAAACAGTCTCGGGTGCCCCCTTATAACTTCAAGAGCAACAAAACAGGGAGAAACACTGCCTTGGAGTACTTAGTGTGCCCAGCAGCCAGGTCCATTGCTCACCGGCATCTGGCTGACAGGCTTGTGCCTGGGCGCAGGACTCAGGAGGGTTTGCACTGCTCCTTCCCCAGTGCTCCGTGGGCTCTTCTCTGGCAGATGTTTTGCTAAGGAGGAGGGATACCAACTTAGAAAATTCCTCCACATGTCCATGTTGCTGTGATCACACTGCAGTTTATGCTATACCCTGGTCCTTGAAAATTATTTTGTTATTTCAGGCTGTAAAGATAAAAAAGGTTTTTGTCAAGACGTGTCATGAGCAGGACGTGGTGGCTCAGAGACTGCCTCTGATCCGTGGGATGCTGGCATATGCCTGGCAACTGCCCGCAACCAAGCTCCCAAGTGCTGTACAGCTCCAGGGTGCCCAGTCCCCAGATCAGCTCTGATGTGCTCCAAGGCTGGTGTGTGCGTGCCTGCTTTGGACACTTGGCAAAGCAGGCTCTACTGGTAGGCAGAGCACGCAAGTTTTCTCTTACCCAGGAATTAGAGTAAAGGGTGGATTTTCTAACGCAAAAAAGCAAGCAGTTGTATGGGGGAATATATTTAGCCAGTGTTTTCAGATCACATGTTCTGGGACTGGAGAGCAGAACGTTTTCAATACTGTTTTGGAACCACGCTATTCAGTATTGCAAACCTTGCTATTGGAAAAACCAGCAAATTGTGTTGCATCTAAAACAATTACTTGAATTACTTGTACCGTGATTTCTTCTCTCCAACTGTAAAGGTTTTATAGAAATGTGAGTTCTACGGCTACAAAGCCTTGAAAATACAAATAATAGTAAAGTGCTGCTTTGCATTTGCATAAACCTGTTTATCCTATACATGGCTTATTCATTAACTCTCAGAACAACCAGCAGGACAGCTATGGCATTCCTTATGACCACTTCGCTTGTGGCTGGAAATGCAACTATTTAAAAGGAACACTACGGAAAGTGAAAATAAATACCATTCCCGTGTGAAACAGCAGGAAAAATGCCACAGGAGCTGGCATTTGGCTATTACGTGGAACGAACCTTTCCTGTCACTTGGAAATTTCGGAGGGGAGCCTCAGCACCTGCAAGGATTGGGACCTCTATGCCACTGCTCACCAAAATGGACATGCAGCATTAGCAGTGTCCATCGCTGTGCTCTGCAGACAGCACTCGAGTTAGGGACAGAAAATACCTAGCTTCCTCATCTATTCCTCCTAGAGACTGTTTTCTAATCCTTGACTATTTCAATGTCCTATGAAAGGAGGTTTTTGCAACCTCTACTTGCAATGTATTTCCCAACCAGCTCCTTAGGAAAGCTCCTGGTAATCACCCCAGCTTTCCCTATGTTTCCTTTCTTACCCAAAACTTGCTCTGCATAAGAAAGGTGTTAAAACATGAACGCATTTTGCCTGTTTCATCTCCTAGCTTCTATAAAGATGAGTGCATGTTGCCACTGGTACAAGTGGAAAACTGGAAGTTTTGTTTGACAGCCGGTGACTTGCTCAAGGTCACAAAAGAGCCTCAGTTGCAGAGCTGGGAACAGAATTTGGTATCCTAATTCCTAATCTGGCAGCCTCACCACAACTCTCATCACGCAATCAAAAAGCTCCTTTTAAGGAATGCTTTTGTGACTAAGAGAAAATTCAAGGCATTAGAAGAAAGAGTCCTTTTAATTTGCCTTTGTTCAAACATTTATGCCTTTTGCTATATGGAAAACATGATTTAAACAAGATAGGGGATTACAGTATGATGAAAGACTCTAAAATCTTTGAAAAACAGAAAAGAATTATGGCTGCATTTAGGACTGTACTGATCCCACGCATCAATAAGCAAGTAATTAGATATTCCTTTAGTTTTATATGTAGCATAAGGAATATGTAAAGACCGGCATCTATTGTAATCTAGTCTGAATCCTACATGCAGCCTTTCACATTTCCGAAGAATACTACATATAACAGAAAAAATTTTCACAGCTCTTTATGAAGACTTCATTTTCTAAAGGTCCTAACTTGTTGCACTGCAAGTTTTTCAAAAAGCAAACCCAAACCCTTAAGCTGCTAAACTCAACGGGAGATTGCCCTGACCTGAAACAATCTGGGGTTTGGTGTGTTCTTCCTTGAAGAACAGCTCAGTAGTTTACCAGCTCTCCCAGGATACGTCAGCTTTGATATTTAGAAACTCTACAAGATAGTTTTATGTTTTAGGACAGCACCTCTTGCTTGCTTCCTCTCCTATGTAATGGAATACTATAATTTGGCAACAGTGGATAGAAGCAAATGAGTCTACTGAGAACCAACGTTACTGAAAAATTGTATACAAAACAATCTGAGCTGCACAAGCTGAAGTAAGCAGAAAACAACAAATATAAATAGGATAAACAAAGAAAATCAATGTAAATTTAAACCAATCCTTTGGAAAAAGACTGTTGCTTCTCTCTTTTTTAACACAACGGAACAATTCCCAAAGTGCAGCAAAAAATTCCTATTGATAGCATTGCTACTGTCATGAAAGTAGCTGGGAGAATTCAGGATAAGAGGTTTGTGACTTAATTTTACACTAACGTGTATTTTGCTCATTAAATTGACTAAAATTGCAACAGCAGAGCTGGGGAAATACAATGCAGGGACCCACTCCCCACCCCTAAAGTCCCAGCTCAGCCTGTAAAATGTCTGTGCCTTTAAAGCATTTGCAGTGACAGGAGGCCTTGTGTTTGCAGATGTGTTAGCCACTTTTTGATCTTTACGCAATTATTTTGATAAAGTGTTCATCTTGTTGACACTATCACTGTAGTCAATACCTAATGGCCCCCATAGTTAATTTCCTTATAAATATTTAACTTAATAGAAGTCCTCCCTTGGGTTATAGTACTTTTGACACTTGTATAATCTGAAACAAATCCTCTTTTTTAGTCAAACAGACCATGTTACACACACAGTTGGCTAGCTATTTACAAAGCACCCAATTAAATCCTACTTAATTCTCCCACTCTGACTATCCCATTGCACTAGTGTGCAGGCTACTGATCACACGAGATGAGGATCTTTCACTGAGCCTGGACACAAGTTCACAGCCAGCAGGACTTGATTGTACAAGAGCCTGCAGTGAAAACAATCCACCCGTCAAATGCTATATTCAAATAGTGAGGAGAATGTGCAAATTCAGAGGATTGAAGAAATAAGCTGAAGAATCACAGTTAAAGACAGGTAAATCTAGTTTAATGTTCACATGTAGTAGTTACACATCACAGAGATTAAACAGGATTTTAACTATAACATAGCTGCAGTGAAATGTAAGTAATTTCATACTAGAAAAATAGTCTTGACGCAGTTATCCGATTTTTGGTCTACTCAAGTTCATTTTAAGATGAATTTACATTACTGATCATAATGACTTTGCCCATGTGCCCTTCTGCAGTTCACTATTAATACTCTTTGGACGAAGGAAACAGCAACTGTTTTTGTTAATAGTTTGCCCTTTGGCTGCAAGCAGAGACCGGTTTTCAGTGTTTAAGTAATTAATAAGCTGTAGGAACACAAATTTGAGAAAAAACCTTTTCGTGCTAAATGAAGTTACCGAACAAATTTCTTGATCTAATTCAAGAGCAGATTAAAAAAAAACCAAAAAAACAAAACCAAACCAGTAAGAGATCTAAAGCATTGCCCCCGTAATGCAAAAAAACTAGATAGAATTCTTCTTGTCTCAGTAAAAAACCACATCTTACTGCTACTTTTATAGAATGCACTAAAAACCCCTGTGCCTAAATGACAAAAGTGTAGTCTCAAAATGTATAATACACTTACAAACATTTTTAGTCTAGATTGAGGAAAACACGTTGTATGGACTCCAAACAAGTTTATTTGCAATTAGACACCTCATGCAATCATGCAGGACCACTACCTAAAGCTGCAACTCTCGAATCTAAAGGACATTTGGGGACAAAAAAAGTCCTTAACATTTAACATATTTCCATATTAGCAGCTCTGTACTTGAGCTGCGATTTTCTAAAGAGATATTCCCAGAGATTAAAAAAAACATACACACCTTTATAATATTTACAAAAAAATATTTAATTAAAAATATTTTATAATTACAGTAGTCTATTAAAGCATATACTTTTCTCACACTTATAGAACATCTCTATATATACACAGTATGAAATGTCACTCATTTGTCTATACAATATGTAACATTCCTGCAGGGAGAAGAAAGCTCCCTGGGCCCCAATAAAATCCATCTATTTTAAACAATAGATGTCAAATATATCTACAAATGCTCTGGGAGATTAGTAAAGCTTCAAGATTCGGCTGCTCGGTCCCTTAAGAGTTACAAGGTTTCTAAAGTCTGGTTTAGGCTCGGTCCTCTATCCCGGGGCAGAGTCGCAACTTTTCCCGCTGCCACCGTGGGACACGCCGCCGCTCACAGCTGGCCGGGAACGACGAGAAGAGACGGAACCAGGGAGGAAGTGGGGGAGAAGGACACGGGGAGCTGGGGAAGGGGGGACCGCTGCGGACGTGCAAAATGGTGAAAAGGCTTGGCTCTGCCGGGGTGAAGCATGGGAACTGCTCGGGGGGTTGGATGGCTCCTTCCTCCGGTGCGGCGGGGCAGGGCCGGGCCCCCCCCGCCGCCGCCCGCCCCCCGCGTTGCCTCTGCGCGGCGCGGCGCCGCCGCACACCTGTGGGAGAGGAATGAATAGAGGGGGTGTGTGAACCGCTCCGCTCCAGACCGACTGGCGCCACCAACAAAACACAAGACATGCTTGATCAACAACCCAAAACAAACCAGGTCAAACAACAACCGCAGCTCCCAGGCTGGGCCAGGCGGAGGGAGGGATGCGCAGCTGCACGCCGCAGCCAGAGGCGCTCCGCGGGGGGGAGGGGGGAAACCCCAACCACCCGGTAGTTAGGGAAAATAAAATAACCACCCCGTAATTAAACACAAAACCCCAAAGCCGCCTGCGAGTACTTCTCGCCGGGCTCTGGTCCCCCTTCAGCAGGCTTCCCGCAGGATGCGGGGCGGCCGCACCGAGCCCGGGCGCTGCGCCGCGGAGGGCTGCGCTCCCCCCGCCCGCGGCCCCGCGCCTGCCCGGCACTCACCTGGGGAGCGGCGGTCAGCGGCAGAGGATGCTGTCCCCCGGCTTGTTAACAGAGCCTGCCTGCGCAGCAACCAAACACGGCAAATTAACAACTGGGGAGAAACGACACGGAGACCCCCCCACACTGCCCAGACCCTCTCCTGCTCCACGCACCCAGGCACTACCATAGCCCCGTCGGGAGCGCTCAGGGAAGCCCCCGGTGATACAGAGTCAAGGGGGTCACCGCAGCGCTGCGGCAAGCCCGGGGTGCCGGGGCACGCCGCTGGGCAGCCACCGTGGGTCCCGTACCGGGGAGTCGCTCCCCGCTTCCCGCCCCTCCAAAGCACGCTGCGTTCCATGTGCACAGCCCCCACAGCCCCTCACACTGGCTACACGGCGCGGAGGCTGGCAAACGCAGGAACAGCGCGCCTGTTCCAGTGTGTGCAAACACGCCGGCTACAGGTACTCCCTCGAGAGGCCGTAATTACACGGTACACACCGTGCGGCTGCCTGCCCGCACCGAGGGGATGCGGGCACCCACCGCGCACCGCCGGAGCGTTCATGCCCCGTCCGCCCCGTTCCCTTCGGGAGCTACGGCTTCTCGGCAGAGCCACGGCTACGAGAGAGGCGGCACATCACCGGGGCGCTCCCACGGCGGCCGGCGCTGACCATCGCGCCACGCCGCTCTGCTCCGCACCGCGTTCGTGTATCACGCACCTCTTACCGGGTCAGTGTTAAGGGCAGTCAGCGGGGTCCTGGGGGTGCCCGCGGGACAGCTGCCTGGGTGCAGAGCGGGCGGCGGCGGCTGCTGCCGGAGCAGCGCTGGGTGCGTCTCCAGAGCCAGCTGCAGGTCGAGGATGTAGTCGATGACGTGCTGTAGGATCTCCACTTTGCTGACCCTCTTGTTGGGCGGGATGGTGGGCACCAGCTTCCTCAGCCGGCTGTAACAGTCATTCATATCGCACTGCAGGCACAGCGCCGCCGGCTCCTCGCCCGACGGCGGGCTCCCCTTGCAGCCGCTGTGCTCGGCCAGGCACCGCAGAGCCGGGTGCCCTCCGCCGCCGCCCGCCACGCCGGGCTGCGCCTTGCGACTGGGGTGCCGGACGGGGCTCACGGCTTTCATGGTGCCGCAAGGAGGGAGGGAGACCTCCCTCTCCACCACCACCGCCGCCTGCTGCTGCCGCTGCGACCTCGGGAAGCCGCGCACGCACCGCCCGCAACGGGAGCGGAGCGCGGCCGCAGCGCCTCGATGGCGTTAACAGCGGCCGCCCCGGGAACGTAACCAGAGGCGCTCGCAGAGCCGCGCCAACAGCGGCACCGCAAACCCCTCCGTTCCGCAAAAAAACAATTTTTTTCTCTAAGATGAAGAGCCCGTGCTCCGCAGCCGCCCGGCGGCAAACACAACCACCTCTGCTGCCGCCGCTGGCCGCGCCGCCCCCTATATAGCGCGGGGCGCGGGCGGGGCGGGCGGCGCCGGGGGGAGGCGGGGGCACCGCGCGGCGGGGCCAGGCGAGCGCGGCGCGGGGGGGGGCGGCGGCGCTGCGGGGGGGCGGGCGGCTCGCGCTGACCCCCCCGGGAGGAGGCGGCGGCGAAGCTGGAGGAGGAGGAGGCGGTCCCGGGGAGGAAGGACTGCGGGAATGCGGGCGGGACCCGCCGCCCAGCGGCTCCCGGCGCCGTCCCCGCGGTCCGGAGCGCAGCCCCGCGCGACCGGCGCCGCTCCCCGCCGTCCGACCCGGACCAAGGCGGCTGCACCCGCCCTCCCATCCCCCCCATTCCCTTTCCCGGGAGGGTTGGCATCTCCTCGGGGGGTGAATCGCTTTTTTATCCTCTCGGTGTAGGAGACTTATTCCAGCTTTACGCATTTTTTGAGGGACTTGGGGACGCTGGTTTACAGGCAGGGAAAATCCCAAGCAAAACTTGAGGAGCGTGGGGGAGAAGGAAGGAGGAGGGTTTAGGGACTTCAAGCAAAGCAAAGCCAGGGAACATTAAATTAGAGCACATAACTATTAAAAATGCATGGAGATGGAGTATTTAAAATTCCTCCATGACATATAATATTAATCCGTTTTATGTAAAATTCATACCTGTAACTTAATTTGGTCCATTAATGCACCAGATCACGTATTAGTAGATGTACTATGTTTTAAATATGATGCTGGAAATGTCCAGAGTTCTGTACTTTGAGACAGAGCATTAAAATTAACAGACATATACTCCTGAGTCCTGCTTAAGTCATCTTGTGGCATATTGTAACCTTTTAATTTAATAATGCAGTGTTGAAACTTCCTGTTAATTCCTGCTAAGGATTAAGAGCCACTGCGTATTTGAATGGGACGCCGGTGTAAGAAACTTGGCTCCCGATCCTACAGATGCTGCAGCACTGCAAGCTGTCCGTGAATGAAGCAGGGCTGATTGTCCGGGCAAAGGGCTGAAGGAAGGAGTAAAGGCTGCAGGATCTGCCCCTAAGCTTGTAAGTCTAACCCAACAGAAGGGAAGAAATCCATAATGGTGATTAATGATTACATGTCCCCTCCAAGCTTAGTCACACCGGGTGATATATAAAGGATACAGTGGGAAGCTGTCAAACGCAGTACTTGAATGAGGGGTGAGGCTGGATCATCTGAAGCGTATAATGAAGCACACTTGCATTCTCTCTCACCTCTTAAAGACACGTGTTTGGAGGCTCTGCTTAGAAATACCCACACTTGTTTTCCTCATTTTGTCCCATATTGCCACTGCCATCCATGGCAGTTAGGCTCCTCTCAGCTTAAAATGCATGTGTGTGGTGTAAATCTTTGAGGTGTAAATCTAGACCTCAGTCTAGATTTATGCTACACCATGAGGATGTGATGGGAAGGTGTATTTCCATTACCTATGGGCTGGGTGATCCCAATTCTGTTGTAGTCATTGGTTTTATTCAGTGAAACTCCTTGAGTTTCCTTAGAGGCACAGGCCTTAAAGGGTGTATTATGGTTACTTGTTTTCTGAAGTCCTGGCAATATGGACAGATTTCATGTGCTGTCTAGAAAAAAAAAAAAAAGTAAATTATGGTGAAAATGCAGGCTCAAATCTTGCTGGTGACATTTAATTAAAATCAGCATGAAACTAGATATATTGGGCTGTTCTGTTTGTACTGAATCCCCTCTGGGAGCTTCTCTGATCTCACTGGAAATCTCTGGGAAACCCCAGATTGTAACTGGTTCCCCTCTAGTCCTCCCAAGCTAATTTGGACAGATTATTTCTGTACATGCACACAAACACACACATACACACACCCTGGAGCAGCAAATCCACCGAGACCACACTGGCTCTTGAAGATGACTCAGTATTTCTGTAAACTCGTGAAGAACCATGAAATGCCCCACCACCTCTTTTTCCATCAGGCTACTTCCACCACAGAGGGTACAAAGGAAAATCTGAGGGTCGGCAAGCGCTGAAGTTGCGAGAGGATTGCATGTGTCCGTGTAGCTAATGTATCACAGCAGAGATTTGTGGGAGAGGGAAAAACAGCCCTCCCCTTCAGCTACCATATAAATATTCAGGGTTTTCCTCTAGTAACTGGCTTTGATACTCATGAAGCTGATACATGCTAGTCCGACATACTCAGCTGAACAATACACACCAATTCCCTGTCAACAACAGGTCTGCTTTTGCTCTCCTTGAAGTCAGTGGTGGTTTTGTCATTGACTTAAGCGGGACTAGGTTAGGTTGGCTGCTTTTTTCAAAATTTAGGGTGGATGTACTGTGTAAATTACTTTAGAAATGGGTTGGAAAACCCAGAATGTTATCCATCTAGGTGGGCATAGAAAAACTCTTCATCCCTAAAGAGGCTTGTACACAAGAAAGAGGAACAGTGGCTATTGTTCAGGCTTTTGTCCTATTAATAGCAATATTTTTCATGATATGAGTATAAAGGGATTAACACTTCCGTTTTTCACCAGACTAAGTGTGGATTTTTAAATAAATTCTGTACATCTTTAAACATCTGGTCCCTTTCTGGCTGGCTGAAGGAGTTTGTCTGTGTTGGGTGGGTTTTTCTGTGCTCTCTTCCCACATCCAGAGTCAAGATTAATTTCCATTATAAGAGACTCTTGCAGTATTACCCCAAGATCATTGATAATGCTTGATTGGACCAGTTAGATCTATTAAAAGAGAATCAATGAGTTCAGACCACATCATAGGTGTTCTCTGAAGATTAGAAAAGTCACTTTTGATTCAGACCCAAAGTAAAACAAGTTGAAAATGAAAATTAAATGACTGGCCTTGTATGCCCTTGTGTCATGAGGATAATCCCATTGAAAATAACAAGAATGAATAATATATTCTGAATTTGTCAGTACAGGTCTGAGTATATGAACATGCCATTGACTCCAGGTGAAAAAATAAACCTGAGACATGGATGCTGTTTCTTGAGTCATGGCACCAGGGAAGGAGGACAGTCCATCCAAGCACAGAATGCTTGGACATTTCCTCCGACAGCAGTCTGGATCCACAGATGTTTGTGCATGATATGATGCCATTGAACCAACACATTATTTAAAATAGTCTCTGGACAGGTAAAATTTGAAGGGAACACATTAAGGTATGCAGAGGGAAGCAAGCAATCAACGTGGTTACTTACACAAGGTTACTTGCTATACCTACCTTAAGAGGGCATGAAATGCACACAAATGCTGAATGCATTTTTATTCTTAAGCAGGTTATGAAACAGTGGTTCAGTCAAGTGTCCCCGTTTTTGAGCTTGAGGCACACCGTGTCAGAGCAGTGCAGTAAAATCCCAAGCTTTCCTTTGCTGGAGGCTCATAACTGGTGTGACAAGTTTCATCCTGGTGGGCATAAAGTTACATGATACTGAGACTCCCTGCTCCCCATTCCTGTTGATTTCAGCAAGCAGCCAGAAACTCAGGATCTTGGAGGAGCTGCTCAACACCTAGAAGGGCTGATCATTAAAAAAGCATTATAAATCTCTGAATGGTTTATGGTTTATGAAGGAAATAGCAATTGATTCCTCAGTGGTGCCATTACTCTCCACTATTGCTATCATTCAAAAGGCAATAATGTTGGTTATTTACCTTCAATTAAAATATCTAGTTAGTTGTGATGTCATTTAAAATAGCAGTATAATGTGTTTAGTGCTCCCTTATCCAACACCATAGATAAACTCCTCTTGGCAACAGGGGATAGTGATATGAAATGAAAAATTGGGCAGGGGAGTGAGATGGAGGAAAGACTGTGTAAATCTTTTACTGGATTATTATTCCTACACGCCTATGTGTCCCTTTGGACAACAGGCTGGAGATGAGACTGCAGGCTCCTTTGCAGCAATGCCCTATGGATCCTCCCAATGGGTCAGGGAAGATCCATTGGGCATTCAGGGAGTACAGAGAAGTCACCTCACTGTGCAGAGTGTACCAATGGACTGAAATCCATCCGTCTTCTGGTACCACTCCTCACCAGGGATAATTCATCACCAAAGCTCTTGATCACCAGAACTTCACTTAAAACAGCCTTTTCCCCAAGTAACACCAGCCATCTTCAGTACTGTTGTCCTTATATCCCTCAAACTCAGAATCTAAATACAACTCATACACTTTACTACATGTGGGGTTTTTTTGGCTTTTTGGAGTTTTTTTTTCTCATTTTCTGATTGTGTTCATTACAGAAATTTCTTCTCAATAAAAAAAACCCAAAAGATTCTCAAGAATTTCTCAGTGCCCCCTTGCATGAAGTTTAATATAAAATAAAAAGAAGAATGGTTGTTGATTGCTCACAATAGCCATTCACAGAGAAAAGAGAATTGGTTTATTTTTCTTGCATGTTCATGTAGTTCCACAGGTTATGACTTCTTATGACTGGAGCACAAGAAGTCATTCTTATGACTCCTGCCCACTCCTTTATTCTTCCCGTCAGGTTTGTATACTAGAAGAAAGTCATATAACAACAGACATAACAGAGAGATGAGGAACAGAATTTAAACAGCCCTTCTCCATGACTTGATGGTCAAGTACGCTCTTTTTTACACAAATATGGAAATAAATGCATAAGGAAATATTTTACCTCAGTTAGTGGAGAGAATCAAAAAAATACTGTGATGAGTTTCATGTCTACAAGAGTTTCTTGCTGTGCTGTCTCCAGCATGGCTGTGTTGTGGGAATTTGTTCAAAGCTACCTTGTCCCTTTGAGAGTCTGCAGCAGCAGAAAACATTGGTATGTCACTGACAGGCGCCCTGGCATTTGCTGGTGGTTGTATGTCAGCTGGAGGCTAATGTCATTTAAGAAGGTTGCTTTGTTCAGGTGACCAGAAACACTGGGTTTGTTGGGTAATGTCAGATTTCTGCATTGACTAAAGCAAGCTTGTGGCAAGAAATATAAGTCATGTTGACAACCTTCTGCAGTGTGGTCCAAATATGAGTAATCAAGATGCTTATTCTGGGGAAGGGGAAAATAATTCAGGAGTATTTGGAGCAGCTTCCTGAGGAACACTCCATTAAACTGAGTTACATAGTAACAGATTGAATTTAGTCTTAACTTTAATTTTATTTTGTGTAGATTTAGATCAGATTTATGTGCAGTGTCATACCCTTTATTTGTAGACCAGAAATCCTCAGCCAATCTGCCTGAAAACCGATGGTATGATACCACCTCATATTATTTTTGTGTTTGTTATGAGTTTACATTAAGAGGTCTATAACCACACAAATAATGCAGCCTACAGGGACAATGGGCAAATCGACCTAAATTAAATAAGTATCTAGATGTGTAAATGCTCATCTGCATATGTTATCATCACACCAATGATACTGGTATTTATTTTCTGGGGACGTGAAGAGCTTCATCAGCAAAAGCAGTCTAAGTTCATGCCACAAAAAACCCTCAATAGTAACATTTTGCAGTAATACAACATTTTATATTTTGAAAGCTAATACTAACATGTTCATTATTTGTTCTCTGTGAGTGTTTTAAGCAATTCTTCAAAATCATCAATGGGTTTTTTTTTTTAAATCTTAAAATAAATGTTTTAAATTAAAAGAAGAAATCACCTCTTTTTTCCTGACTGTGAAGACAATCTTTCCCAGAGTGCAAGGACATCCAAGGTAGATTGAGAGACCTGTGCTTCCTTTGTGTTGATGTGAATGCATTGATGTGTTCTGTAACTGTAGCCGTAACTTTGATTCTCAAAGTACTTTTATGGGCCAGTGTCACCTTCAGACATAACCTGCTTGCCAAACACTAATTTCCAGTTCTGCATTTTGTTTCATGCTAGTGACAGCCTGACAAATACGTATGTGCTATAGAAAATGGTGTTTGCTGGATTTGGTTCAAGTCAAATTGGTGCCACCACTGGGACAGAAGTTAGAAAGAACTAGAAATTCAAGTCTGGTGGTTGTGTTTGTGAAGGGGAAGCTTTTCAATGCATCTTCAAATCCCCTGACTGCAGCCATTTATGAGCCACACTTCCCATACCTGCTGAAATCTTTGTAATCTTATTATCTATTTATTTACCTACGATAGAGTTCCTGTTGCCATAACACGTGAGGATCTACCAAGGCCTTAGTAACAGAAGCGAAAGGCTCTTCCTCATTCTTTCATTCCATCTTGCAGAAGAAATGTTAGAACAACAGGACATTACTTACAGGATGATAGCACCAGTTTAATTTTCTTATGCACTTGTATGTGTTTGAAAAAAGCAGTGTGCACAAAAGGTGAGTTTTGTATTAATTTGTACCAGGTTGCTTCCTGTGATCATTCTTTATAGCCTGAGTGGCTTCTGAGAAAGTCGTCACTTAAGAAAACAAGAGACCTCAGCTTTTGTTGACAGAAACTGCTCTTGCAGGATTTCATGTTTAGAGAGCATGAAAAAACCGTCGACAGGTTATGTCTCCTTTAGAGGCAGACAGGGTCACATCACAAGTTTAATTTCAGCAATAGTATATGCTAAAGTGACCTTATATATTTATTAGGGCAACAGGATTGTCTAACGAAAACCACTGTGAATTTAAATTAAGATATACATTGTAGACTGCAAATGGCTGGAGATGCAAAAAAAGAAAGATGGATGTAGGGAGAATATTGGACAGTGATCCATGAAGTGCAATTCTTCACAGTTAAATATATTCTATGACTTACTAATTTTCTCTTAGAAGAAATGGGAATGAATGCTATTTTCCATTTAGGAGTAATTGTATAGTAATTCTTCATGGTTTTGCTTCTTGTACAGGGGACAAACTAAGCAAAATTATTTTAAAGACATATTCCAAATTGCTGTTCAAAATGCTTCAACATGCAAATTTCTTATAGTTTCACTTTGTTTTCTTTAAGCTAAACTATGTGCATATATAAGAATATTTTGGGTAATCACACAGCTTATGCTAAGTAACTATTTCAAGTTGTCCTCGATACCAGTATGTTTTTACATAGTTATCTTGAAGTGTTAATGACATTTATTTTGGTATTTTTTACTACAGTAACGTGCTCTTTCAACACTTTAAAGAACTGATAACATTTTATTCAAGCAAATCTCTTAATTTACCTCAATGGAGAAATTGACTTGAAAAGCAGCACAAATCCTTGCTTACATAGAAAGTTTTTCTTGAAGTTAATGAGCTTATTTGTCTGAGTAAGGATATGGATATAGGGACTGCTCAAGTGAGCAGAAGTTTCAAAACTGGATGCAAAGTCATTAGCTTACTTCAGACCAGCCTCTTGAAATAGTTGCTGAACACTGAGTGCCTGAGAACTGGCTCTCAAAATAATATTTTGTAAAATGTGAAAATACATATGCAAAAGAGTAAGAAAAAAATGGAAATTTTAAGCACAAATGTTTAATTAAAAGACATTTTGGTTAGTGGTGATGATTATTTGAAGTACATTTTATGTCCCCATGGTGTTGTACCCCATGTCCATTGCTATCTTTTTCCGCTGGGAGTAAGACACTCCTTATAGACAAAAAGAGTTTTCTTTTGTCCCCAGGAACAACTTAACATACACAATACATCCGTCTTTCTTGCAGTATGGTATGAATTATTGTTAGAAATACATTAATAGAATATTCTGTATTTGTAATATTAGCATGAGATATGATTTATTTACAACCTTGCATCTCAGCTTCTTTTTTTTTTGTCCCCTCCGTATCTTCTCTCTCCTGAACTGTCTTACACTTGCAGCATCAGGATTCTCTATGTGTTTAATGTTTTAGTAAGGTGGCAGTCTCTCCTTTCACTCTTTAGAATACTGTTTCATCCTCATGTGTTGCGAGATGCTTGCTTTTACTTCTGCATCTCACAAAAGATACTCCACCAAGTGGGTGAGCAACCAAATGGGGATGTGTGTGTGTGTGTGTGTGTGTGTGTGTCCCTCCTTCCTCCATTGCTTCAGACAGGAGCTGAGGTAGTTACAGCCCTCAAAAAACTGTGCCAGATGAAACTTAACTGGCATTGCATAAAGAGGACACACAATGGGCAGGGACTGGATAAAACATTTATTTTCAGTTGTTATTGATGACCTCTCAGAAGTTGCTCGTGGCTCTACTTTGGCCTGTCACTTGTGAGGTAAAGGGTCATCAATAACTTATGGAAATAAATGTCTTACTGAGAGTCTGGCTACTGCAAGTCCAGTATATTGTCTCACATACTGACATGCAGGCACAGAAAATACAAATCACAGAGAAACCAATTTTGATATTAGCTTCTGTCCTTCTATCTTTAGAAAAATGTGGCTTTTTAGATCTTTTCTTTTCTTTTCTTTTCTTTTCTTTTCTTTTCTTTTCTTTATTCATAAAGATATGTTCCTAATTTATTTATAAGGTAAGTCTTCAGAACAAGGTAGCATTACTGAGCTGGCTTACCAGTTCCTCTGTACACATGAGTACATTCATAATTGATAGAATGATCTATAGTGTTGGGGCTAAAATAAACTTAAGGTCAAATCTCTGGGAGAGCAAATCTTGCCATTATTCCTGGTGAGAAATAAATACGTGTAGGAACTAAAAACTGTGGAGTTGAAAGGGAATAAAACCGAATGCATAAGGGCATTTTGAACAATTCATTCCAAAGTGAAAGTGCTTTTTCTTAGTTTTTCTTCATTGCCTTGATCTTCCTAAAACTGTTGTTGGGGCAGGTTAATGACTGACCTCTGAGGGAACCACATACCAGTCTTTGTTCCCTAGCAGTCAGGATCTTGCAGAGGCTTGAAACCTTTGAGGGAGAGAATAGGATTAAACTGCTGTATGAAGTCCGGCGCAGGTGATGATCAATGGGAGCACAGGAGTGAGTTTCTCAGGACACTCTCTCCCTTCCCCCACCAGCTGGAATTTATTTCCTTTACTGCAAAGTTACCTGATGGAGACGGCTGACTATCAGTGATTGTTGTCAGATTCATTTCCCTTAAGCAGTCATCAAAAGCATTCCGTATTAAAATCCCAATAAGATTTTAAAGGTTACTGGTCATTTAAGATTTAAACATCATATCAAGCAGTTAAAATCAGAAAGAATTAACTTGAGCTTCACACTAAAATCATATGTACATAAACTCAGCTTACTTGCCACCCTCCAATTTTCAAGGTGCCCAGCAAACTAAAGACGAGTGTTTGACCCTGCAACGTGTGTGCACTGAGTAACCTCTGATAAACTGGTGTTTGCACGGTGAGTCCTTCGTACCTGCCTGTCCCAGTGCCCAGCTGGACACCCCTGAATGAAGCCATTGGTCCCAATACGCTGCGCTGACTGCAAGGTCCCTTTGCATGCTGACTCTTGCAGCTTTCACCTTGCCTGCAGACCGAATCTGCGCTGCTTGAATCGGTGTAAAAACCCATTGTCACTGTGAGGACTGAGCTGCTGGTGGGGCACATGGGTCCCCTCCCCATCGTCCCTGCTCGCCACACTCCCGGTGCCTGTGCGGGAGTGCCCCCGTGTCCCCTCTCCTGCCGCCACTCTTGCTCCTTCGGGTGCCTGAGCCTTTGCTGCGACAAGGTTCAGATAAAGGGTCTGCAAGCTGACGGGTGACATTTCAGCTACGGTTTCTGCTGCCTTTCGAGGCTTCTGTATGGCTGCAAGCGGTTGTTATTATTCCTAAAGGTTTGGAGTCAACCTCCTTTTGTTCTCTTAGAACTTACGCAGAAACCTGTTTATTAACGGGAGAATTAAAACGAGCAGAATTTCAATGAAAAGCATTGCAAGCATCCCACCTGCCTGGCCTCAAACAGCTCCTCAGCAAAAGCCAAGTCAAGCAAAACACAAAGCTGTAACTTGAGTTGCTCTAAGATTGCACCGATAGGGATACCTGATGTCACATCTCCTCCACAGCCTGGAACAGCTCCTATGCATGCGGGATCTGAGGCTCACAGCTAGAGATGCTGTGTGATGAAGATGAGGTAAAATACGGTGGAGCTGTAGTTTTAGACTGATGGTCGAGGGGCCATTTCATTCCCTGAAAAAACCCTGCACTCTGCAAGAGTATAATGTCTACAAGGAGAGAAATTTATGTTTTAACCCAACCTGCATCTCCCGCTGAGTCACTAAAAGAGCTACGCAGGCTTTTGCTGAGGAGTCTTTGTCCTGAACTCTCCAAAACTAATGTAAAGAGCGGATCTATGTAAACAACTTACATTAAGGAACAATAATTTTCCCACCTTGCACCTAAGACACGCCATTAAGAACGCATCCTCTGGTGAAGAACTGCAGTAAGAAAGTAATGAAGAATTTCACATGTGAAATAAACTTCCACTGCGAATTTGAGGGGATGTTTTATTGAAACGGGCCAAATTATCAATATAATCGGGTATTCTGCAGTGTGGGAATCTTGCTGCTGAAAGCAGTGGGAAACTTCGAGGCTGAATGTGGTAAGTTTGTGAGCGTTGGCAGGGATTGTAAACCTTGCTGGAGCGCAGTGAAAAGCCCCTCATTCCTGCAGGAAAGAACTTTTCTAAAGTGCCTGCAAATGAATTGAGGATGGAAACAGAGACATCTCCATTCAAACAATGGGGAGCTGGCAAGGACCGAGCGCAACACCCGGCCCCACGGCCAGGGGGGACGAGCGGGAGCGGGCCGTGGAAACGCCGCCTTCCCGGGACAGCGCTGGGGGGGGGCGGCGGGAACACCGCGCGGATGCGGGCAGCGCTCCCGCCCCGCGCGTGGAAGCAGGCTAGGGCGCTGCGGAGGGCGGGGGGGGGGGGGGGGGGGGGGGAGGAGAGGAGAGGGGAGG